>NC_035443.2:185310715-185430350 GCF_002127325.2 Helianthus annuus | reverse complement strand
AGACAAAAAAAAAAAGACATCAGTGATCCTCATCATATGAGACAGAACTGATAGTGATCCTTCAAGGATCCTCTACCCTACCATGAGGCACCCATTCCTCGGGCAGATCCTTCCCATCCGGGATGGAATCCCTCTTAACAAAGAAAAACCGACGTTTCCAGTTTTTATCATTCTTGGTAACTTTGAGATAGGGTGATCCTCCCCAGATTTCCGTTTCAACAAGTACCGGTGAGAACCAAAGGTGGTGAGATCATAGAGCTCAGCTAACTCTGACATCCCCAAATCAATCCCTTCTTGCTCGATGATCCTCTCGAAGGTATATAGAACCCTCCAGATCATCGGCATAGCTTGGATATATGAGATGCCGGTAAGAGAGAAGAAAGATTGGGTGAACATCGGAAAAGGATATGAATACCCGATGAGGAAAGGAGTAGCAGGAAAGGCCACCCAAGTGTCCGAAACAAAATCACTCAGAGCAGTAGGATCAAAGGGTTTGAAAACAACATTCGCTGGGAAACAATGGCGAATCTTGTCTATTTGGATATCGGTAAAACAGCATCTCTCCATAGGAGAATCTTTGATAATCCCCTGGCTTTTCAAGGGACTATCCTTCTTAGAGCCTTTGTGCGGTGAATTCCGAAGAAGCATATTCGAGATGAAAACAGAGTAAAAGCACGAAAGAACAGAGCAAAGAAGAGAAAGAGGAGAATGATACCTGATCAAAGCCTTCGGTGACGATTATAAAGGGAGATACTTCGAATTTAAATACAAAGTGATCCTAACCCTATCTCCTATTTATAATGATGATTCACAGGGATTGTCACATCAGTGACGTAAATATCATAACGGCTAGTCCATGTGCAACGGCTAGTAAATCGGAATCGTCCGTTAGAGATAAGCTCAAAACAAAATATAACTCATCCATTTACATTTAACTCCTTATATTTTGGGGGCAATTGTTGGGGCTGGATTTTACTATAATGATCCTTATACGTGATCCTGACAAGTGATCCTTGTTTCTTTGGCAGATAGTGATCCTCAGCCAGACTTCAGGATCAGGATCATGGGACGATATGGTGATCCTTATACTAACGGTCATTTTCGATTACTACAATATTATTTTGCAGGAATATCTAGCAGGATATGCCCTACATATCATGATCCAGGGACGCGCTTTTACAAATATGGCAAGAGCAGAATTGAAGATGAACGTCTGTGCCGGATATGGAAACATGGCTTGATCTAAGGGCAGCAATTTAGGCTAGATTATCTTTATTTCTAAAGGGTAATGAGCTGATTAGTGGTCTATCTACCTAAAATAAGTTACCTACACATGTATAAATACCCATCTTCCTCATTCGGAGAACACACACAACATACACACAACATACGACACAACTCTCAACACTTAGACACTCAGTGATCCTTGTACTCAGCTCATTATCATCCGAAGTTGTAACTACATTTTTATTATATTGAAGTTGGTGATCGGTAGTTGCCATCACCCGAGGTTTTTATGCCGGAGATCATACATTGATCAAGGGCTTTTTCCTCGTATAAATCATTGTGTCTTTGCATATTCATCACAGAAGTGATCCTTTACTTTTATAGCTAACCAAGCATCATACCCCGTTTACATAAAGTTTGGTTACATTATCCTTGTGTGATTTTTGACCAAAACAATAATCTAGCCTAAATTGCTGCCCATTAATCAAGCTAAGTTTCCATATCCGGTACAACGTCTATCTCCAATTTAGCTCTTGCCATATTTGTGAAAACGCGTCCCTGGATCATGATGTGTAAGGCATATCCTGCTAGATGTTCCTGCAAAACAACATTGTAACAAGTGGAAATGACCGTTAGTGTAAGGATCACCATATCGTCCCATGATCCTGATCCTGAAGTCTGGCTGAGGATCACTATCTGCCAAAGAAACAAGGATCACTGGTCAGGATCACGTATAAGGATCATTTATAGTAAAATCCAGCCCCAACAATTGCCCCCAAAATATAAGGAGTTAATTGTAAATAGATGAGTTATATTTTGTTTTGAGCTTATCTCTAACGGGCGACTCCGGGTTACTAGCCGTTACGTATGGACTAGCCGTTGTGATATTTACGTCACTGATGTGACAATCCCTGCAAATCATCATTATAAATAGGAGATAGGGTTAGGATCATTTTGTATTTAAATTCGAAGTATCTCCCTTTATAACCATCATCGAAGACTCTGATCAGGTATCATCTTCTTCTTTCTCTTCTTTGCTCTGTTCTTTCGTGCTTTTACTCTGTTTTCGTCAAACATGCTCCTCCGGAATTCTCCGCACAAGGGTTCCAAGAAGGATAGTCCTTTGAAAAGCCAGGGGATTATCAAGGATTCTCCTATGGAGAGGTGCTGCTTTTCCGATGTCCACATAGACAAGATTCGCCATTGTTTCCCAGCGAATGTTGTTTTCAAATCCTTTGATCCTACCGCTTTGAGCGACTTTGTCTCAGATGTCTGGGTGGCTTTTCCTGCTACTCCCTTCCTCATTGGGTATTCATATCCTTTTCCGATGTTCACCCAATCTTTCTTTTCTCTTACCGGCATCTCATACATCCAAGCTATGCCGATGATCTGGAGGGTTCTATATACCTTCGAGAGGATCATCGAGCAAGAAGGGATTGATCTGGGGATGGCAGAGCTGGCCGAGCTCTATGATCTTACTACGTTTGGTTCCCATCGGTATCTGCTGAAACGGAAAGCTGGGGAGGATCACCCTATTTTCAAAGTGACCAAGAATGATACCAACTGGAAACGTCGATTTTCTTTGTTAAGAGGGATTCCATCCCTGATGGGAAGGATCTGCCCAAGGAATGGGCCACTCATGGTAGGATAGAGGATCCTCGAAGGATCACTATCAGTCCTGTCTCATATGATGAGGATCACTGATGTCTTTTTTTTGTCTTTTTATGCAGCTATCTCCGTTGCTCACTTAAAGTTGACCCCTGCTGCCAAAGAGAGAGTGTTAGCTTTCAAGAAGCTCAATCCTGAAGTCAGAAGCTTCCAAATCATTATCCAAGATTCTCAAGAGATATCCTCTGCATCTGCCACAATGTCAAGTAAGTATCCTCATAGAAAACAAGTTTTATGTGAAAGTTTTTAATTTAACAAGGGAACTTATCTTGTTTTTGAATTGTGTAGGCGCCGGAAAGTCTGCCAGGTCTGTTAAATCTGCCTCCAAGTTTGGGATCAGTGACCTTGCCAATGTCACTTCCTCAAAGAAGAAAGCTCCCGCTGCCAGCCCTTCAGTCTCAGCTCCTAAAGCATCCATTCGGGGCAAGGGAAAAAAGAGAAAAGCCTCTGATGAGCTCCAAGGATTTCCTCTCCTTCGTCAGCAATTTCTTGACTATGTGAACGAGGTAAGGATCACTGCCCCTGTTGGTTATCTATCTCTAGTATCTTTTGAGGATCACCTGATTCTGAGCTCGTCTCTATCCTTTTGTCGCAGAAACTTGCTGAGATTGAAACTTATCTTGGCCACGTTGAAAATCAGGAGAGCCAGATTGCCGACCTTCAGCAAATGGGTGTGTTAAAGGATCTCACGATAGCGGATCTTGAGAAGGAACTCCAAGCCACCAAAGATGAAGCTGCTCAAAGGCTGATTGACATGGATAATGAGAAGCAGGAGATCACCCAAGATGCCAAGGTCTCGGCGGCGATTGCTATGTACAAGATACAACTTCAAATGGCTGAGGAGGCTCAGGATCCCACCTTTGACAAAAGCTCATGGGACGTTGAAGGTTGGAAGGCAAGGCTGGCGGACTTGGATGATGAGGAGGATGCTGAGGATATCCCAAGGCTGGAGGGAGGTGATGCTGATAAGGATCAGGGTGGAGAAGCTGGTGGTGATGGAGGCAGCGAAGAAGTAAGCTGCATGATTGGGCGATGATGGATATTGTTGACTAGGCCGGAGCCCAATTTTTTTAGGTTTGGTAGTGATTTGTGGTAGTGGTTGATGGTTTGTGAACAATTATGGTCTGTAACTTAAACAATAGTTTCTTAGGGTTAAGGATCCTAGATCCTTTTAGACAATAGGTAGGATTACAAAAGGTGGAGGGATCCTCTGTTTGGGGGATGAAGCCTTTGTGATCCTGCCGCTTTTACTTTCCTGCACAATGCTATGACCGCATAGACAATGGACACCCTTTGCCAACCCATGTGGACGGGCCACGTTTTGCTGGTAGAAATGTGGGTTGGCAATTTTGACAACTTTTTTGAAAGGGTTAATGATCCTTTTGTTTAATAATATAACTTAACTTTTTCTGGCTTATCTCGTGTTGTTATCCTTACCTTCTTGTTTCTTAGTTGTCTTTGTAATATATTTGCAAGAGTTGAAAATATATCTAATAAATTTAGGATATGATCCTAGATCAAATATCCTGATATTGAAAATATTCAAAGTGTTTTAGTTCAAGGATCATAGGTTTGGTTGTCAAAGTAAAAGGGTTGGTTAGGATAAAAGAGTGTAATCAAAATAGTAAAGGATCATACCTGAGGATCCAAGTTAGGATCCTAACCTTCAATCAAGACAATTATAGATAAGACTTCGATGGTTAATAAGGATTAAGGATCCTTATATGTTTATACTTCTAAAACCTGCAAAGTGAGATATAACTTGGGACTAAGCCAATGTAAAGATAAATTAGTACCTGGGGACATGCCCAAAGGATAACTGGGGATGATCCCGGAGGATCACTGGGGACAAGCCCAAAGGATAACTGGGGACAAGCCCAAAGGATAACTGGGGACAAGCCCAAAGGATCGTATGTAAACTGGAGTATGGCCCTTTCTGGCGACTATCCAAACTTAGTGACATGGAAAATGTCAAAACCTTAGCTAACGTGAAAACGTTAGAAACCTTAGGAACGGATGTATGGTACGTCTACCATTATACGTAGGATCCTAAGTATAGCCAGTACGATGAGGTTGTCAGCCCCGGAAGTGGGTACTGGTCCCAAAGACGTGAACTATACCAGGATCATCGTGCGCTACTGGCGAAAACTGGGGATAATCCCAAGGATAACTGGGGTTGGACCCAAAGACTTGTGGTGCTTTCGAGGATCTTTGACGATATGCGGAGGGTACCTGGACTATCACAACTCAAATGGTTCATGAGAAGAGGATAAGGATACGTGATCCTTATCCTTAGGTAAAAAATAAGAAAATATAATAGTTTCTAGGATAAGCATATTACCAGAGTGAGGATCATCGATAGCACCGGGATCCTTCAAGGATACTCCAATGTAAGGATCACATGCATGAAGGATCATGTTCACATAAAATATTTCTTTAAGTGAACAGCATTCCATGCTCTTGGCAACAAGTTTCCTTCCATGGTTAGCAGCCTGTATGCCCCCTTTCCTGCTTCGGCTTCAATCAAGTAGGGACCTTCCCATTTTGGTGCTAGCTTCCCGTCAGCAGGATTAATAGTATTTTGAAATGCTTTTCTTAACACCATGTCTCCACTTGGAACTTCCTTATCCTGACATTTTTGTTGTAGGCACCAGCCATTCTTTGTTGGTAGCTTGCCATCCTTATTCTGGCTAGATCCCTGATTTCCTCGATAGTATCCAAATCCTGAGCTAGGATTGCAGCATTTTCTTCAGGATCACGAGCACTTGTTCTAGCAGTTGGGATCACCATTTCTGTTGGGATCACTGCTTCTGCCCCAAATACTAAAGAGAAAGGTGTTTGACCAGTGGCATTTTTGGGAGTTGTCCTATCAGCCCATAGCACATAAGGCAATTCTTCTGCCCATTTCCCTTTCTTGGATCCTAGCTTTTTCTTCAGATTGTTGATGATGATCTTGTTGGATGATTCTGCTTGACCATTGGCTTGTGGATGAACTGGTGTTGATGTTATCATCTTGATTCCCCAACTGTCACAAAAGTTAGTGGTTCTCCTTCCAATGAATTGAGAACCATTATCACATACAATTTCAGAGGGAATGCCAAATCTGGTTATAATGTTTCTTTTGATAAAGGATATAACTTCTTTCTCTCTGACTTGAGCAAAGGCTTCAGCTTCTATCCATTTGGAAAAATAGTCAGTCATGGCAAGCATAAATACTTTTCCACCAGGTGCCTTAGGGAGTTTGCCAACTATGTCCATTCCCCATCTCATGAACGGCCAAGAGGATGGTATTGGGTGTAAAAATTCAGCTGGTTGATGGAGGATATTGCTATGTCTTTGGCAAGGATCACACTTTTTAGCATATTCTACGGCATCCCTTTTCATGGTTGGCCAGTAGTATCCTGTTCTAAGGATCCTTGAGAACAATGCTCTGCCCCCAGTGTGGTTTCCACAATCTCCTTCATGGAAATCCTTCAACACCTCTTCAATTTCAGGATCCTCGATACATCTCAAATATGGTCCTGCAAGAGATCGCTTATATAATACATTATTCAGAATTGTGAATTGAGATACCTTAATCCTGAAAGCTCTAGGATTTTTTCCCGTCGGGATCCCCCCATGTTGCAAGTATCCCATGATCGGTGAGATCCATGATCCTGAATGGGATTGGGCTTCTTCACTAGGGATCATTGCAGTATCCTCTTCTATTTCCATGGCCACCTGTTTTTCAATGGCAGGAGCTAGGATATGGATGATAGGGATACTTATATCTTCTGGAATCTTCAAGGATGATCCTAGGTTGGCCAATGCATCAGCCTCTGTGTTCTCCTCTCTTGGTACCTGTGTCAAGCTGAAAGAGACAAAAGAGAGTGCCAATTCTTTGACTATCTCTAAATATTTGGTTAGTTTCTCGCCTTTAACAGCGTAGGATCCATTAAAGTGATTAGTGATCAATAATGAATCTACATATACTTTAAGATACTTTACCCCCATATCCTTAGCAATTTGTAAGCCAGCAATTAAGGCTTCATACTCAGCCTCATTGTTAGTTGCCTGGAACTCACAAGCTATGGAGTGGGGTATTATGTCCCCCTGTGGCGATTTTAGTAGGATTCCTAGCCCTGTGCCTTTGACATTTGAGGATCCGTCAGTATGTAGTATCCAAGGATCCTTAGTTTCATCCAGCTGCTGGACCTCCAATTCAGCTTCTTTTTGCAGATCACTACTGAAATCAGCCACAAAGTCGGCTAAGGCTTGTGATTTAATGGCTGTTCTTGGTTCATATTTTATATCGTGGGCACTAAGCTTTACTGCCCACTTAGCCATTCTTCCTGACATCTCTGGTTTCCTGAGGACATTCTTGATTGGAAAATTAGTTCTAACAATAATAGTATGGGTCTCAAAATAATGTCTTAACTTAGTAGATGCCATGATCAGTGCAAGAATAAGTTTTTCGAGGTGTGAGTACCTGGATTCGGCATCAAGTAGACTTTTACTTACATAGTAGATAGGATATTGTGTACCTTCGTGATCCTTGACAAGGACAGCACTTACAGCGGTTGAGGATACTGCCAGGTATAAGGATAACACGTCTCCTTTTTCCGGTTTTGCTAATGCTGGTGCTGAGGACATATATTCTTTAAGGGCTTGTAAAGCGTTCTCATGCTTCTCAGTCCATTCAAACTTCTTATTTTTCCTTAGGATATCGTAGAATTCTTTGCATTTCTCTGAGGATTTCGATATGAACCTGTTTAGAGCCGCTATCCTGCCTGTCAATCTTTGAACATCCTTGGTATTGGCAGGAGATTTGATATTTATTAATGCTTTGATTTGTTCTGGGCTTGCTTCAATGCCCCTCTGAGTTACCATATATCCTAAGAATTTTCCTGCCTTGACACCAAAATGGCATTTGGAAGGATTAAGTTTCATATTGTAATTATCAAGGATATCGAATGCTTCTTCCAAGTTCCTTAGGTGATCCTCAGCTTTCTTTGATTTGACCACCATATCATCTATGTATACCTCCATAGTTTTTCCAATTTGGTCTTTGAACATCATATTCACCAGCCTTTGGTATGTTGCACCTGCATTTCTTAGTCCAAAGGGCATGGCAATATAACAATATAAACCGGTTGGGGTCATAAAGGCTGTATCCTCTTGATCAGATGGTTCCATCTGAATTTGTTGGAATCCAGATGATGCATCCATAAAGGTCAACAGTTCATGCCCCGCCGTTGCATCCACCATGGAGTCAATGTGGGGTAATGGGAAAGGATCCTTGGGACATGCCTTATTCAAATCAGTGAAATCAACACATACCCTCCACTTTCCATTTTTCTTTTGGACAACAACCACATTGGCTAGCCATTTTGGATATTTTACCTCTCTGATCATACCTGCTCGAAGTAGCCTCTCTACTTCTTCTTGGATAATGGCATTTCTTTCTGGTGCAAACTTCCTCCTTTTTTGATGGATTGGTTTGATAGACCTGTCAATGCCAAGTTTGTGAGTAATAATATCCTTAGATATACCTGTCATGTCTTCATGCTTCCAAGCAAAGGTGGATTTTCGTCTTTTGAGGAAGGATAGTAGATCTTCTTTCATCTTGCCAAGGATCCCTGATCCGATATAGATCTTTGACTCAGGATCACTAGGATCCAGAAGGATTTCGTCCACATCCTGCTCCCTTGCCTCCAAGACGTTCCTCGGAGGATACTGTAATTGCTATTGCTCCCTTGGCTTCGATGTTGCCTTCATGGATGAGGTATAACAATCCTTAGCTTCTTGCTGATCACTTTCGATCTTGATTATCCCCCATGGGCTAGGGAGCTTCACACATTGATGGTAGGTGGATGGGACTGCTTTCATATCATGTATCCAAGGCCTGCCAAGGATAACATTGCAACAAGATAAACAGTCAATAACACAAAATTTCTGATAATTATGTAATCCTTCCACGTAGATCGGGAGTTTGATGTCCCCCAGAGTTTTCTTCGTTTCTCCACTGAATCCTACAAGCACGGAGGATCTTGGTGTGATGTCTGATTCTGGGATACCCATTTTCTTCAGAACATCAAGCTGGATAATGTTCACTGAGCTTCCTCCATCGATTAGGATCCTGCGGACAAAATGGTTAGAAATAAAGAGAGTAATAACTAAACTATCATGATGAGGATCCTGGATGTTAACACGATCATCCTCATCAAACGTTATCGTCTTTCCTTCTGAAACACTTGATGTTCTAATAGGCCTTTCTCCATTGTCCATTTTTGATTCTTTTGCATTTCTTTTGGCCGCCGAGAAGGATGTACCACAGATGTCTGATCCTCCGGATATAAAGTTAATCACTTGTGCATTCGCCGGAGGTGCTGGGGCTTTTTCGGGGATCCTTTCAGGATCCTGGGTTCTTTGCTTTTTTCTCCCCAGCAATTCTTTTAGATGCCCCTTGCTTAGTAGGTATCCAATTTCCTTTCTTAAGGCTATGCAATCTTCAGTCAAATGGCCGAAATCCTCGTGGTATGCACACCATTTTGACTTGTCTTTAGTCCCGGATGGTTTATCATTCTTCCTGGGCCATCTAGCTTTTTCACCTAAATTCTGCATTGCAAGGATCAGTTCATGATTATCAACAGAAAAACAATATTCTGAGATTGGAGGATAATCTTCATCATCCTCTTCCTGGTCAACAGCATGCACATTCTGATTTTCATTTCTATGGTAGGATTTGAATTTGTTGCTCTTGAAGGAGGATCCTTGTTTGTCTTGTTTTGAGGATCCTACTTGTCTCTCCTGGATCCTCTTGTCATCCTCTAGCCGGATGAACCTGAGTGCCCGAGTTCTTACTTCATCTAAGTTCCTGCATGGTGTCATAACAAGATCATCATAGAATAATGAATCCTTAAGCAGTCCCATTTTGAAGGCTTCAACAGCCGTAGCCATATCCAAGTTGGGAATGTCCAAGGATTCCTTACTAAATTTAGTTATATAATCTCTTAATGATTCATTATGACTTTGGGTTACCCTATATAAATCACTGGTTAATCTTTCAAATTTTCTACTACATGAGAATTGGTTATTGAATAAATTAACTAAATTAGCAAATGAAGTAATAGAGTAAGGGGGAAGACTTAGCAGCCATTTAAGAGCTGATCCAGTAAGAGTGGATCCAAATCCTTTACATAAGCATGCTTCCTTCAATTTTTCTGGGATAGGATTGATTTCCATCCTCTCCCTGTATTGTGCTACGTGTTCCTCTGGATCCGTTGTACCGTCATACAGCTTCATAGTAGGGATATGGAACCTTTTGGGTACCTCTGCATCACAAATTGGCGGTGCAAAACGAGATACCTTATGGCTCCCATCTGCAATTTCAGGTATAGGTTTAACTACTCCCGGAACACTCGAGATCATGTCCTTTAGTTTTTGTAATTCCCTGGCCATAGCATGATTGACACCTGTATCCTGCACGAATCCATGGTTAGTAGTAGGATAATTATTCAAAGTGTTACCTCCCATTGGGTTCAAATTAGGAACAGTGGTTGTGAATCCATGTTGCTGAGATTCAGGGACAATGGAGGGGCCAGTGGAGGATATGGTCTGCATCGGAATGAAGTCCCCTTGATGGACATCCGGATTTCCTGTTTGCAAACTTCTTAGGGATCCTGGCATCGGGAAGGATCCTGGCGTCTGAGTAGATCCTGGAACAAAGGAGGATCCTTGAACCTGGGATGATCCTGGAACAAAGGAGGATCCTTGAACCTGGGATAATCCCGGAACGAAGTAGGATCCTTGAAATTGCTGTGCACCCGGATATACTCCTGAATTCATAAAGGATCCCATATATTGAGGATAGGATCCTGCTGGCTGAAAATATGAGCCCGATGTCTGAGTCATTGCTGCTGACTTGAGATGTAATCCTCTCGATTCCCCTGTGATCTGTACGTCTGGGATCCCCGATGGCTGAGAAGTGACCATTGGAGTCTCAAAACTCAAGGATTTTGGCATCAGTGGGGAATGATCCTCTGCCGCTTTCTTTTGTCTTTTGAGATCTCCAATTTCCTTGAGGATCCTGTCATTGGTTTCATCCTGCCGCTGCATACGATCCTTCATCTGCAAAATTAAAGCAAACACATCACTAGTACTGGGAATAGAAGAATTCATAGCAGAAGAAGATGGAGGTTTAGAGAAAGAGGGAGTTGGTCTCTTCTCAGCATTTCTCTGAGATCCTGCCGGTGGAGGAGGTAGAGTGGTTTGTGCTGAGGTGACTGCAGACATCGCCGTGGATGTGTTCTTCAATGATGAAGCCATGTAGCTTTCTGAAAGTATTTTGAACAAAAGAATTTCTTATGAATGAAGCACCAATTGCCCCACGGTGGGCGCCAAACTGTTTTGGTCAAAAATCACACAAGGATAATGTAACCAAACTTTATGTAAACGGGGAATGATGCTTGGTTAATTATGAAAGTAAAGGATCACTTCTGTGATAAAGATGCAAAGACACAATGATTTATACGAGGAAAAAGCCCTTGATCAATGTATGATCTCCGGCATAAAAAACCTCGGGTGATGGCAACTACCGATCACCAACTTCAATATAAGAAAAATACAGTTACAACTTCGGATGATAATGAGCTGAGTACAAGGATCACTATTGTCTAAGTGTGTGAGAGTTGCGGTGTATATCGTGTGTGTTCTTCCGAATGAGGAAGAGTGATATATATACTAGTGTAGGTGACTTATTTAAGGTAGACAAACTACTAATCAGCTCATTACCCCTTTAGAAATAAAGATAATCTAGCCTAAATTGCTGCCCATTAATCAAGCCAAGTTTCCATATCCGGTACAACGTCTATCTCCAATTTAGCTCTTGCCATATTTGTGAAAACGCGTCCCTGGATCATGATGTGTAAGGCATATCCTGCTAGATGTTCCTGCAAAACAACATTGTAACAAGTGGAAATGACCGTTAGTGTAAGGATCACCATATCGTCCCATGATCCTGATCCTGAAGTCTGGCTGAGGATCACTATCTGCCAAAGAAACAAGGATCACTGGTCAGGATCACGTATAAGGATCATTTATAGTAAAATCCAGCCCCAACACTTAGTAACCTTGAAGACAGGGTGATCCTCCCCAGCTTTCCGTTTTAGCAGATATCGGCAAGAACCAAACGTGGTAAGATCATAAAGTGCAGCCAACTCTGCCATCCCCAAATCAATTCCTTTCTGCTTGATGATCCTCTCGAAGGTATACAGGACCCTCCAGATCATCGGCATGGCTTGGATATAGGAGATGCCGGTTAAGGAAAAGAAAGATTGGGTGAAGGTTGGAAAAGGATACGAGTACCCTATGGTAAACGGAGTAGCAGGAAAAGCCACCCAGACGTCTGAAACAAAGTCGCTCAAAGCGGTAGGTGTGAAGGATTTGAAAATTGCGTTCGCCGGAAAGCAATGACGAATTCTATCTACGTGAGCGTCAGTAAAGCAACACCTCTCCGTAGGAGAATCCTTGATGATCCCTTGGCTTTTTAGGGGACTACTCTTCTTGGAATCCTTGTGTGGAGAATTCCGGAGCAACATGCTTGTGACGGAACAGAAACAGAATAAAAGCAGAAAAAACAGAGCAAAGAGAAGGAAGAAAGGAAAGAGAGAAGAAGAGGATACCTGATCAGTCTTCGGTAGCGATTATAAAGGGAAGATATCTCGAATTTAAATGCAGAGTGATCCTAACCCTATCTCCTATTTATAATCATGATTTGCAGGGATTGTCACATCCATGACGTAATGATCGTAACGGCTAGTTCAATATTAACGGCTAGTTATTCGGAGTTGCCCGTTGGAGATAAGATCAAAACAAAATACAACTCGTTAATTTACAATCAACTCCTTATATTTTGGGGGCAATTGTTAGGGCTGGATTTTTATTATGCATGATCCTTACACGTGATCCTAACCAGTGATCCTTGTTTCTTTGACAGACAGTGATCCTCAACAAGACTTCAGGATCAGGATCATGGACCATTATAGGATCCTCATGCTAACGGTTACCTTCATTTAATACAATGTTATTTTGCAGGAACATCTAGCAGGATACGCTCTTAGCATCATAATCAAGGGACGCGTCTTCACAATTATGGCATTAGCTTAATCGGAGATAGACGTTGCAAAGGATATGGAAACTTAGTTTGATTTAAGGGCGGCAATTTAGGCTAGATTGTCTTTTATTTCTAAAGGGGTAATGAGCTGATTATTAGTCTTTTTACCTAAAATAGGTCACCTACACTTGTATAAATACCACTCTTCCTCATTTGGAAGAACACACGACATACAACGCAACTCTCACACACTTAGACACTCGAAACAATAGTGATCCTTGTACTCAGCTCATTATCATCCGAAGTTGTAACCATTTTGTTCTTATATTGAAGTTTGGTGATCGGTAGTTGCCATCACCCGAGGTTTTTTATGCCGGAGATCATATATTGATCAAGGGCTTTTTCCTCGTATAAATCATTGTGTCTTTGCATATTTCTCATAAAAGTGATCCTTTACTTTTATAATTAACCAAGCATCATACCCCATTTACATAAAGTTTGGTTACATTATCCTTGTGTGATTTTTGACCAAAACACTCACACCTTGAAAAAACTTATTCTTGCATTAATTATGGCATCAACTAAGTTAAGACATTATTTTGAAACCCATACTATTGTTGTTTAAACTAATTTTCCAATCAAGAATGTCCTCAGGAAACCAGAGATGTCCGGAAGAATGGCTAAGTGGGCAGTAAAGCTTAGTGCCCATGATATAAGATATGAGCCTAGAACAGCCATTAAATCCCAAGCACTAGCCGACTTTGTGGCTGATTTCAGTAGTGATCTACAAAAGGAAGCAGAATTGGAAGTCCAGCAGCTGGATGAGACCAAGGATCCTTGGATACTACACACTGATGGATCCTCAAATATCAAAGGCACAGGACTCGGCATACTACTAAAATCGCCACAGGGGGACATAATACCCCACTCCATAGCCTGTGAGTTCCAAGCAACCAACAATGAGGCTGAATATGAAGCCTTAATTGCTGGTTTACAAATTGCTAAGGATACGGGGGTGAAATATCTTAAAGTATACGTAGACTCGCTATTAATCACTAATCATTTTCATGGATCCTATGCTGTTAAAGGTGAAAAACTAACCAAATATTTAGAGATAGTCAAAGAATTGGCACTCTCTTTTGTTTCTTTCAGTTTAACACAGGTACCAAGGGAGGAAAATACAGAAGCTGATGCATTGGCCAACCTAGGATCATCCTTGAAGATCCCAGAGGATATAAGTATCCCCATCATCCATATCCTGGCTCCTGCTATTGAAGATCAGGTGGCCATGGAAATAGAAGAGGATACTGCAGTGATCCCTAGTGAGGAAACACAATCTTATTCAGGATCATGGATCTCACCAATCATGAGATACTTACAACACGGGGAAATTCCTACTGGAGAAAATCAGAGAGCTTTCAGGATTTAGGTATCCCAATTTACAATCTTAAACAATATGCTATATAAACGATCTCTTGCAGGACCATATTTAAGATGTATCGAGGATCCTGAAATTCAAGATGTGTTGAGAGACTTCCATGAAGGAGATTGTGGAAACCATACTGGGGGTAGGGCATTGTTCTCAAGGATCCTTAGAACAGGATACTACTGGCCAACTATGAAAAAGGATGCTCTAGAATATGCTAAGAGGTGTGATCCTTGTCAAAGACACAGCAATATCCTTCATCAGCCGGCTGAATTTCTACATCCTATACCATCCTCTTGGCCATTCATGAGATGGGGGATGGATATAGTTGGCAAGCACCCTAAAGCACCTGGTGGAAAAGTATTTATGCTTGGCATGACTGATTACTTCTCTAAGTGGATAGTGTTTTGGTCAAAAATCACACAAGGATAATGTAACCAAACTTTATGTAAACGGGGTATGATGCTTGGTTAATTATAAAAGTAAAGGATCACTTTCGTGATAGAGATGCAAAGACACAATGATTTATACGAGGAAAAAGCCCTTGATCAATGTATGATCTCCGGCATAAAAAACCTCGGGTGATGGCAACTACCGATCACCAACTTCAATATAAGAAAAATATGATTACAACTTTGGATGATAATGAGCTGAGTACAAGGATCACTATCGTTTTGAGCGTCTAAGTGTGTGAGAGTTGTGCTGTATGTCGTGTGTCTTCTTCCGAATGAGGAAGAGTGATATTTATACTAGTGTAGGTGACCTATTTAAGGTAGGTAAACTAATATTCAGCTCATTACCCCTTTAGAAACAAGATACAATCTAGCCTAAATAGCCGCCCATAAATCAAGCCTAGTTTCCATATCCTGTACAACGTCTTTCTTTGATTAAGCTCTTGCCATATTTGTGAAAACGCGTCCCTGGATCATGATGTCTAGAGCATATCCTGCTAGATGTTCCTGCAAAACAATATTGTATTGAGCGGAAATAGCCGTTAGTATAAGGATCACCGTAATGTCCCATGATCCTGATCCTGAAGTCCTCCTGAGGATCACTGTCTGCCAAAGGAACAAGGATCACTGGTTAGGATCACTTATAAGAATCACATATAATAAAAATCCAGCCCTAACAATTGCCCCCAAAATATAAGGAGTTAATTGTAAATAGACGAGTTATATTTTGTTTCGATCTTATCTCTAACGGGCGACTCCAAGAAACTAGCCGTTATGCTCGGACTAGCCGTTGTGATCATTACGTCAGAGATGCGACAATCCCTGCAGATCATGATTATAAATAGGAGATAGGGTGAGGATCAGTTTGTATTTAAATTCGAGATATACTCCCTTTATATTCTGCATCGAAGATTGATCAGGTATTCTCCTCCTTTCTTTCTTCTTCTCTCTATTTTTCTTTGCTCTGTTTTCCATTGCTACTCTGTTTCTGTTCCAAACATGTTGCTCCGAAATTCTCCGCACAAGGATTCCAAGAAGGATAGTCCCTTAAAAAGCCAGGGGATTATCAAGGATTCTCCTACGGAGATGTGCTGCTTTACTGATGTCCACATAGACAAAATTCGTCATTGCTTTCCGGCGAATGCCGTTTTTAAATCCTTTGATCCTACTGCTTTGAGCGACTTTGTCTCAGATGTCTGGGTGGCTTTTCCTGCTACTCCGTTTACTATAGGGTACTCATATCCTTTTCCAGATTTTACCCAGTCTTTCTTTTCTTTAACCGGCATCTCTTATATCCAAGCTATGCCGATGATCTGGAGGGTTCTGTATACCTTCGAGAGGATCATCGAGCAAGAAGGGATTGATTTGGGGATGGCGGAGTTAGCCGAGCTTTACGAACTCACCACCTTCGGTTCTCATCGGTATTTGTTGAAACGGAAAGCTGGGGAGGATCACCCGATCTTCAAAGTTACCAAGAATGATACAAACTGGAAACGTCACTTTTTCTTTGTTAGGAGGGATACCATCCCAGACGGGAAGGATCTGCCCAAGGAATGGGCCACTCATGGTAGGATAGAGGATCCTCGAAGGATCACTATCAGTCCTGTCTCATATGATGAGGATCACTGATGTCTTTTTGCCTTTGTCTTTTTATGCAGCTATTTCCATTGCTCATCTGAAATTAACCCCTGCTGCAAAAGAGAGAGTGTTAGCTTTCAAAAAGCTTGATCCTGAAGTTAGAAGCTTCCAAATCACTGTCCCAGATTCTCAAGAGATATCCTCTGCATCTGCCACTATGTCAAGTAAGTATCTTCATGGATGATAAGTTGTATGTAAAATTGTTTGATTAATAAGGGGACTTATCTTGTTTTTTGATTGTGTAGGTGCCGGAAAGTCTGCCAAGTCTGTTAAATCAGCCTCCAAATTTGGGATCACTGAGCTTACCAATGTCAAGTCCTCAAAGAAGAAAGCTCCTGCTGCCAGTCCTTCAGTCTCAGCTCCTAAAGCACCTATCCGAGGCAAAGGGAAGAAGAGGAAGGCTACTGAAGATCTACAAGGATTTCCCCTCCTCCGTCAGCAATTCCTCGACTACGTGAATGAGGTAAGGATCACTGCCCCTGTTGGTTATCCGTCCCAAATATCCTGTTGGTGTATCCTGTTTCTTTGAGGATCATCTGATCCTGAACTTACCTTATTTCCCTTTTTGCAGAAACTTGCCGAGATCGAGACTTATCTTGGCCATGTTGAGGATCAAGAGAGCCAGATTGCCGACCTTCAACAAATGGGTGTGTTAAAGGATCTTAAGATGGCAGATCTTGAGAAGGAGCTCCAGGCTACCAAGGACGAGGCTGCTCAAAGGCTGATCGAGATGGATAATGAGAAGCAGGAGATCACCCAAGACGCCAAGGTTTCCGCGGCAATTACTATGTACAAGATACAACTTCAAATGGCCGAGGAAGCTCAGGATCCCACCTTTGACAAGAGCTCGTGGGATGTTGAAGGTTGGAAGGCAAGGCTGGCGGATCTGGAGGATGAGGATGAAGCTGAGGACATCCCCATGCTGAAGGGTGGTGATGCTGAGCAGGATCAGGGCGGAGAAGCAGGAGGTGATGGAGCAGCAAAGGTGTAGGCTGCAGGATTAGGCGATGATGGATATTGTTGACTAGGCCGGAGCCCAAATTTTTAGGTTTGGTAGTGGTTTTTTGTGGCAGTGGTTGATGGTTTGTGAACAATTATGGTTTGTAATCTCTGAACAATAGTTTTTAGGGTTAAGGATCCTGGATCCTTTAGACAATAGGTAGGATTACAAAAGGTGGAGGGATCCTCTGTTTGGGGGATGAAGCCTTTGTGATCCTGCCGCTTTTTATTTCCTGCAAAATGCTAAGACCGCATAGACAATGGACACCCTTTGCCAACCCATGTGGACGGGCCACGTTTTGCTAGTAGAAATGTGGGTTGGCAATTTTGACAACTTTTTGAAAGGGTTAATGATCCTTTTGTTAATAATATAACTTTAATCTTTCTGGCTTATCTTGTGTTGTTATCCTTTAGTTATCTCCTTATTTCTCAATCTTTTGTAGTATATTTGCTGAGGTGACAAGAGTTAAAAATATGTTCAATAAACTTAGGATATGATCCTAGATCAAATATCCTTATATTTAGTTCAAGGATCATAGGTTCGGTTGTCAAAGTGTAAGGGTCGGTTATGATAAGGAGTATAATAAAAAATAGTTAAGGATCATACCTGAGGATCCAAGGCAGGATTCTAACCTTTAATCAAGACGATCATAGATAAGACTTTGATAGTTAATAAGGATTAAGGATCCTTATGTGTTTAGACTTCCAAAACCTGAAAAGTGAAATATAACTTGGGACTAAGCCAATGTAAAAGATAAATTAGTAACTGGGGACATGCCCAAAGGATAACTGGGGATGATCCCGGAGGATCACTGGGGACAAGCCCAAAGGATAACTGGGGACAAGCCCAAAGGATCGTATGTAAACTGGAGTATGGCCCTTACTGGCGACTATCCAAACTTAGTGACATGAAAATGTCAAAACCTTAGCTAACGTGAAAACGTTAGAAACCTTAGGAACGGATGTATGGTACGTCTACCATTATACGTAGGATCCTAAGTATAGCCAGTACGATGAGGTTGTCAGCCCCGGAAGTGGGTACTGGTCCCAAAGACGTGAACTATACTAGGATCATCGTGCGCTACTGGCGAAAACTGGGGATAATCCCAAGGATAACTGGGGTTGGACCCAAAGACTTGTGGTGCTTTCGAGGATCTTTGACGATATGCGGAGGATACCTGAACTAACAAATCTCAAATGGTTCGTGAGAAGAGGATGAAGGATACGTGATCCTTATCCTTAGGTAAAAATTAAGAAAATGTAATAGTTTCTAGGATAAGCATATTACCAGAGTAAGGATTACTGATATCACAGGGATCCTTCAAGGATACTTCAATGTAAGGATCACATGCATGAAGGATCATGTTCACATGAAATATTTCTTTAAGTGAACAGCATTCCAGGCTCTTGGTAACAAGTTTCCTTCCATGGTTAGCAACCTGTATGCCCCCTTTCCTGCTTCAGCTTCAATCAAGTAAGGACCTTCCCATTTTGGTGCTAACTTCCCGTCGGCAGGATTGATAGTGTTTTGAAATGCCTTCCTCAACACCATATCTCCCACTTGGAACTTCCTTATTCTGACATTTTTGTTGTAGGCACCAGCCATTCTTTGTTGGTAGCTTGCCATCCTTATCCTGGCTAGATCCCTGATTTCCTCAATAGTATCTAAATCCTGAGCTAGGATTGCAGCATTTTCTTCTGGATCACGAGCACTTGTTCTAGCAGTTGGGATCACTATTTCTGTTGGGATCACTGCTTCTGCCCCAAATACTAAAGAGAAAGGTGTTTGACCTGTGGCATTCTTGGGAGTTGTCCTATCAGCCCATAGCACATAAGGTAACTCCTCTGCCCATTTTCCCTTCTTGGATCCTAGCTTCTTCTTCAGATTGTTGATGATGATCTTGTTGGATGATTCTGCTTGACCATTGGCTTGTGGGTGAACTGGTGTTGATGTTATCATCTTGATTCCCCAACTGTCACAAAAGTTAGTGGTTCTGCTTCCAATGAATTGGGAACCATTATCACATACAATTTCAGAGGGAATGCCAAATCTAGTTATAATGTTTCTTTTAATGAAGGATATGACTTCCTTTTCCCTGACTTGGGCAAAGGCTTCAGCTTCTATCCATTTGGAAAAATAGTCAGTCATGGCAAGCATAAATACTTTTCCACCAGGTGCTTTAGGAGGCTTGCCAACTATATCCATTCCCCATCTCATGAACGGCCAAGAGGATGGTATTGGGTGTAAAAATTCAGCTGGCTGATGGAGGATATTGCTATGTCTTTGGCAAGGATCACACTTCTTGGCATACTCTACAGCATCCCTTTTCATGGTTGGCCAGTAGTATCCTGTTCTAAGGATCCTTGAGAACAATGCCCTGCCCCCAGTGTGGTTTCCACAATCTCCTTCGTGGAAATCTTTCAACACTTCTTCAATTTCAGGATCCTCAATACATCTCAAATATGGTCCTGCAAGAGATCGCTTATATAATACATTATTCAAAATTGTGAATTGAGATACCTTAATCCTGAAAGCTCTAGGATTTTCTTGGATTGGAATCTCCCCGTGTTGCAAGTATCTCATGATTGGTGAGATCCATGATCCTGAATAGGGTTGAGCTTCTTCACTAGGGATCATCGCAGTATCCTCTTCTATTTCCATGGCCACCTGATTTTTGATAGCAGGAGCCAAGATATGGATGATAGGGATACTTATATCTTCTGGAATCTTCAAGGATGATCCTAGGTTGGCCAATGCATCAGCCTCTGTGTTCTCCTCCCTTGGTACCTGTGTCAAGCTGAAAGAAACAAAAGAGAGTGCCAATTCTTTGACTATCTCTAAATACTTGGTTAGTTTTTCACCTTTAACAGCATAGGATCCGTTAAAGTGATTAGTGATCAACAATGAGTCTACATATACTTTAAGATACTTTACCCCCATATCCTTAGCAATTTGTAAGCCAGCAATTAAGGCTTCATATTCAGCCTCATTGTTAGTTGCTTGGAACTCACAGGCTATGGAGTGGGGTATTATGTCCCCCTGTGGCGATTTTAGTAGGATCCCGAGTCCTGTGCCCTTGACATTTGAGGATCCGTCGGTGTGTAATATCCAAGGGTCCTTGGTCTCATCCAGCTGCTGGACCTCCAATTCTGCTTCTTTTTGTAGATCACTGCTGAAATCTGCCACAAAGTCAGCTAAGGCTTGGGATTTAATGGCTGTTCTTGGTTCATATCTTATATCATGGGCACTAAGCTTCACAGCCCACTTAGCCATCCTTCCTGACATCTCTGGTTTCCTGAGGACATTCTTAATTGGAAAATTAGTTTTGACAACAATAGTATGGGTTTCAAAATAATGCCTTAACTTAGTGGATGCCATGATTAATGCAAGAATAAGTTTTTCGAGGTGTGAGTACCTGGATTCGGCATCAAGTAAACTTTTACTTACATAGTAGATAGGATATTGTGTACCTTCGTGATCCTTGACAAGGACAGCACTTACAGCGGTTGAGGATACCGCCAGATATAAGGATAACACATCTCCTTTTTCCGGTTTTGCTAATGCTGGTGCTGAGGACATATATTCTTTAAGGGCTTGTAAAGCGTTCTCATGCTTCTCAGTCCATTCAAACTTCTTATTCTTCCTTAGGATATCGTAAAATTCTTTGCATTTTTATGAGGATTTCGATATGAACCTGTTCAGAGCTGCTATCCTGCCTGTCAGTCTTTGAACATCCTTGGCATTGGCAGGAGATTTGATATTTACTAATGCTTTGATTTGTTCCGGGCTTGCTTCAATGCCCCTCTGAGTTACCATATATCCTAGGAACTTTCCTGCCTTAACACCAAAATGGCATTTTGAAGGATTAAGTTTCATGTTGTAATTGTCAAGGATATCGAATGCTTCTTCTAAATCCCTTAGGTGATCCTCAGCTTTCTTTGATTTGACCACCATATCATCTATGTACACTTCCATAGTTTTTCCAATTTGATCTTTGAACATCATATTTACCAGCCTTTGATATGTTGCACCTGCATTTCTTAGTCCAAAAGGCATAGCAATATAACAATATAAACCGGTTGGGGTCATAAAAGCTGTATCCTCTTGGTCAGATGGTTCCATCTGAATTTGTTGGAATCCAGATGATGCATCCATAAAGGTCAACAGTTCATGCCCCGCCGTTGCATCCACCATGGAGTCAATGTGGGGTAATGGGAAAGGATCCTTGGGACATGCCTTATTCAAATCAGTGAAATCGACACAAACCCTCCACTTTCCGTTTTTCTTTTGGACAACAACCACATTGGCTAACCATTTTGGATATTTTACCTCTCTGATCATACCTGCTCGAAGTAGTCTCTCTACTTCTTCTTGGATAATGGCATTCCTTTCTGGTGCAAACTTTCTCCTTTTTTGATGGATTGGTTTGATAGACCTGTCAATGCCAAGTTTGTGAGTAATAATATCCTTAGATATACCTGTCATGTCTTCATGTTTCCAAGCAAAGGTGGATTTTCTTCTTTTGAGGAAGGATATTAAGTCTTCTTTCATCCGGCCAAGGATCCCTGATCCGATATAGATTTTTGACTCAGGATCACTAGGATCCAAAAGGATTTCGTCCACATCCTGCTCCCTTGCCTCCAAGACGTTCCTCGGAGGATACTGTAATTGCTATTGCTCCCTTGGCTTCGATGTTGGCTTCATGGATGAGGTATAACAATCCTTAGCCTCTTGCTGATCACTTTCGATCTTTGTCACACCCCCAATTTACCACATAGGGAGTGTCCCTGTTAGGCGTGTGACATACCAATAACGAGCCACCAATTACATTGAACCCATACAAATTATAAATAAAATCCCCATTATTAATAAAAACATCTTCAATAAGTTTTAAACGAAAATCAATAAGTTCAGCGGAAGCAAACAGTAAACGAAGTTAAACTGTTTCAAAACCAAAGTATAATATCAAGAAATCAGTCACATAAATCCTTCCTGTCGACCCATGACCACTCCAGCTACTCCAGACAGCAAGTTCCCAAATCCAAAATACCTAACGACCTGCGAGCATGCAACAAGTGTATCAGACAACGCTGGTGAGTTCATAGTTTTACAAAAACGTCGGTTACCAAGTGTTTAGTTAATCCATTGAATTTAATTCCGAAAGTAGTGTTGAAAACAATGTTGATAATACCCCAATACAAGACGGCTTCTGATTATTTTGCCCTTTCTCCAATGCTCCTATCAAAGCATTGGTCATGACTAGGTCATTAGTTCAACACCCGTTCTCCCAGATACGGGGTGAGGTTGCCAAACCTAAGTAGCGCTACTAACTAATACCATGTTACCTTCCTGGTAACCAAACAACACGGAGGGACTTTAAAGGTGATAGGAAGAGTATATTATCCAACATTCCCGTTTTTACCCAAAAGACTTATCCCTCCCAGGAATACCCACTGACTGTCCCAACCACCGGGACGCATGCTCAAGAGATGAACTCACCTTTGGTTTGCTCGGTAAGATTTAAGTATGTGTTCACAGTTTGATTAATCCAATCCTAGTATGGTTTCAGTACCAGTCAGTTACACACATAAATCATATATTTTTATTATGCAAGTAATGAACAAACTTGGCACATATTATCACACGAGTTAATACGAGTATTCAAGTTTACATCACAAACCCATATACCATAATGTTACACATTAACAGCTCAATTACCATTTAGAGTCACTCGATCATGTTTTTCATCTTTATCTACCCGAACATTGATTCACTATTTACCCTCACCAATATTATGCATAAAACATCACCCATACATATATATGAAATCCGAATATACTGATGTCAGAATCGACTACATGGTACCTTGTTCACATCATCACCACACTAATTTCTAAATCAACAAGCATGCAATAATCAGTTGTACTTGGCGCATATACTACTTGTACCTAGCAACAAATTTCCAAAAAAAACATCCTCATATAGATCGAACAGATAAGACAAAAAGAAAACCAAATAATATTAAATCAATCACATGGTCCATCATCTTCTCTCTCCTATACACATGCATCGCAAATTTGTGCCTTGTGCATATATGGTTATACGCTCCATACAAGATCATATATTCAAAAAAAGAACCCAGCTTCACTTATTCAAATCATGAATATCAATGTGATACAAGAGCATTTACATACAGCAAGAAATCAATCACATATGCAAAAACAACGAAACCCAGCTCATTCATCATCTTATTTTGATTGACTTGAAGCATTATTCCTATTATTCATATAATGTCATACGTGATTTACAACCAGATTCATATACACAATCAAACATGCATAAGATCATGTAATACCACTTATCGCTACACACATGATCACATAATCTATCTTGACAAAGACACGTAAATCATCCTAGTGATGGATGTTGGGGCTGGATTTTACTATAAATGATCCTTATACGTGATCCTGACAAGTGATCCTTGTTTCTTTGGCAGATAGTGATCCTCAGCCAGACTTCCGGATCAGGATCATGGGACGATATGGTGATCCTTATACTAACGGTCATTTTCGATTACTACAATATTATTTTGCAGGAATATCTAGCAGGATATGCCCTACATATCATGATCCAGGGACGCGCTTTTACAAATATGGCAAGAGCTGAATTGAAGATGAACGTTGTGCCGGATATGGAAACATGGCTTGATCTAAGGGCAACAATTTAGGCTAGATTATCTTTATTTCTAAAGGGGTAATGAGCTGATTAGTGGTCTATCTACCTAAAATAAGTTACCTACACATGTATAAATACCCATCTTCCTCATTCGGAAGAACACACACAACATACGACACAACTCTCAACACTTAGACACTCAGTGATCCTTGTACTCAGCTCATTATCATCCGAAGTTGTAACTACATTTTTATTATATTGAAGTTGGTGATCGGTAGTTGCCATCACCCGAGGTTTTTTATGCCGGAGATCATACATTGATCAAGGGCTTTTTCCTCGTATAAATCATTGTGTCTTTGCATATTCATCACAGAAGTGATCCTTTACTTTTATAGCTAACCAAGCATCATACCCCGTTTACATAAAGTTTGGTTACATTATCCTTGTGTGATTTTTGACCAAAACAGTTTGGCGCCCACCGTGGGGCAATTGGTGCTTCATTCATAAAGAAAATCTTTTGTTCGAAATCATTTCAAAGAGTTACATGGCTTCATCATTGAAGAACACCTCCACGGCGATGTCTGCAGTCACCTCAGCACAAACCACTCTACCTCCTCCACCGGCAGGATCCCAGAGAAATGCTGAGAAGAGACCAACCCCTTCTTTCTCTAAACCTCCATCTTCTTCTGCTATGAATTCTTCTACTCCCAGTACTAGTGATGTGTTTGCTTTAATTTTGCAGATGAAGGATCGTATGCAGCGGCAGGATGAAACTAATGACAGGATCCTCAGGGAGATTGGAGATCTCAAAAGACAAAAGAAAGCGGCAGAGGATCATTCCCCCACTGATGCCAAAATCCTTGAGTTTTGAGACTCCAATGGTCACCTCTCAGCCATCAGGGATCCCAGACGTACAGATCACAGGGGAGACGAGAGGATTACATCTCAAGTCAGCAGCAATGACTCGGACATCGGGCTCATATTTTCAGCCAGCAGGATCCTATCCTCAGTATGTGGGATCCTTCATGAATCCGGAAGCCTATCCGGGGGCACAGCAGTTTCAAGGATCCTACTTTATTCCAGGATCGTTCCAGGGCCAAGGATCCTCCTTTGTTCCAGGATCATCCCAGGTTCAAGGATCCTCCTTTGTTCCAGGATCATCCCAGGTTCAAGGATCCTCCTTCGTTCCAGGATCATCCCAGATACCAGGATCCTTACAGATGCCAGGATCCCTAAAAAGTTTGCAAGCAGGGAGTCTAGATGTCCATCAAGGGGACTTCATTCCAATGCAGACCATTGCTTCCACTGGTCCCTCCGTTGTTCCAGAATCCCAGCAATATGGATTCCCTAACTTGAACCCAATGGGAGGTAACACTTTAAATAATTATCCTACCACTAACCATGGATTCATGCAGGATACAGGTACCAATCACGCTATGGCCAGGGAATTACAGAAACTAAAGGACATGATCTCAAGTGTTCCAGGGGTAGTCAAGCCTATCCCAGAGATTGCAGATGGAAGCCACAAGGTATCTCGCTTTGCACCACCAATTTGTGATGCAGAGGTGCCCAAAAGGTTCCATATCCCTACCATGAAGCTGTATGATGGCACAACGGATCCAGAGGAGCATGTAGCACAATACAGGGAAAGGATGGAAATCAATCCTATCCCAGAAAAGTTGAAGGAAGCATGCCTATGTAAAGGATTTGGATCCACTCTAATTGGATCAGCTCTTAAGTGGCTGCTAAGTCTTCCCCCTTACTCTATTACTTCATTTGCTAATTTAGTTAATTTATTCAATAACCAATTCTCTTGTAGTAGAAAATTTGAAAAATTAACTAGTGATTTGTACAGGATAACTCAAAATAATAATGAATCATTAAGGGATTATATAACTAAATTTAGTAAAGAATCCTTGGATATTCCCAACTTGGATATGGCTACGGCTGTTGAAGCCTTCAAAATGGGACTACTTAAGGATTCATTATTCTATGATGATCTTGTTATGACACCTTGCAGGAATTTAGATGAAGTAAGAACTCGAGCACTCAGGTTTATCCGGCTAGAGGATGACAAGAGGATCCAGGAGAGACAAGTAGGATCCTCAAAACAAGATAATCAAGGATCCTCCTTCAAAAGCAACAAGTTCAAATCCTACCATAGAAACGAGAACAAGAATGTGCATGCTGTCGACCAAGAAGAGGATGATGAAGAATATCCTCCAATCTCAGAATATTGTTTTTCCGTTGATAATCATGAACTAATCCTTGCAATGCAGAATCTAGGTGAAAAGGCTAGGTGGCCCAGGAAGAATGATAAACCATCCGGGACTAAAGACAAGTCCAAATGGTGTGCATACCATGAGGATTTCGGCCATCTAACTGAAGATTGCATAGCCTTAAGAAAAGAAATTGGATACCTGCTAAGCAAGGGGCATCTAAAGGAATTGTTGGGAAGAAAAAAGCAAAGGACCCAGGATCCTGAAAGGATCCCTGAAAAGGCTCCAGCACCTCCGGCAAATGCACAAGTGATTAACTTCATATCCGGAGGATCAGACATTTGTGGAACATCCTTCTCAGCGGCCAAAAGACATGCAAAAGAATCAAAAATGGATAATGGAGAAAGGCCTATTAGAACCTCAAGCGTCTCAGAAGGAAAGATGATAACATTTGATGAGGATGATCGCATCAACATCCAGGATCCTCATCATGATAGTTTAGTTATCACTCTCTTTATCTCTAACCATTTTGTCCGCAGGATCCTTATCGATGGAGGGAGCTCAGTGAACATAATCCAGCTTGATGTCTTGAAGAAGATGGGAATCCCAGAATCAGACATCACACCAAGATCCTCCGTGCTTGTAGGATTCAGTGGAGAAACGAAGAAAACTCTGGGGGACATCAAACTCCCAATCTACGTGGAAGGATTACATAATTACCAAAAATTTGGTGTTATTGACTGTTTATCTTGTTGCAACGTTATCCTTGGCAGGCCTTGGATACATGACATGAAAGCAGTTCCATCTACCTACCATCAATGTGTGAAGCTCCCTAGCCCATGGGGGATAATCAAGATCGACAGTGACCAGCAAGAAGCTAAGGATTGCTATACCTCATCCATGAAGCCAACCTCGAAGCCAAGGGAGCAATAGCAATTACAGTATCCTCCGAGGAACGTCTTGGAGGCAAGGGAACAAGATGTAGATGAAATCCTCTTGGACCCTAGTGATCCTGAATCAAAAATCTATATCGGATCAGGGATCCTTGGCAAGATGAAAGAAGACATGATATCCTTCCTCAAAAGAAGAAAATCTACCTTTGCTTGGAAACATGAAGATATGACAGGTATATCTAAGGATATTATTACTCACAAACTTGGCATTGACAGGTCTATCAAGCCAATCCATCAAAAAAGGAGGAAGTTTGCACCAGAAAGGAATGCCATTATCCAAGAAGAAGTAGAGAGACTACTTCGAGCAGGTATGATCAGAGAGGTAAAGTATCCTAAATGGTTAGCCAATGTGGTTGTTGTCCAAAAGAAAAACGGAAAGTGGAGGGTATGTGTCGATTTCACTGATTTGAATAAGGCATGTCCCAAGGATCCTTTCCCATTACCCCACATTGACTCCATGGTGGATGCAACAGCGGGGCATGAACTGTTAACTTTTATGGATGCATCATCCGGATTCCAACAAATCCAGATGGAACCAGCTGACCAAGAGGATACAGCCTTTATGACCCCAACCGGTTTATATTGTTATATTGCCATGCCTTTTGGACTAAGAAATGCAGGTGCAACCTATCAAAGGCTGGTAAATATGATGTTCAAAGATCAAATTGGAAAAACTATGGAGGTGTACATAGATGATATGGTGGTCAAGTCAAAGAAAGCTGAGGATCACCTAAGGGACATGGAAGAAGCATTCGATATCCTTGATAGTTACAACATGAAACTTAATCCTTCAAAATGCCATTTTGGTGTTAAGGCAGGAAAGTTCTTAGGATACATGGTAACCCAGAGGGGCATTGAAGCAAGCCCGGAACAAATCAAAGCATTAATAAATATCAAGTCTCCTGCCAATGCCAAGGATGTTCAAAGACTAACAGGCAGGATAGCAGCTTTGAACAGGTTCATATCGAAATCCTCAGAAAAGTGCAAAGAATTCTACGATATCCTAAGGAAGAATAAGAAGTTCGAATGGACTGAGAAGCATGAAAATGCTTTACAAGCCCTAAAAGAGTATATGTCCTCAGCACCAGCATTAGCAAAACCGGAAAAAGGAGATGTGTTATCCTTATATCTGGCGGTATCCTCAACCGCTGTAAGTGCTGTCCTCGTTAAGGATCACGAAGGTACACAATATCCTATCTACTATGTAAGTAAAAGTCTACTTGATGCCGAATCCAGGTACTCACACCTCGAAAAACTCATCCTTGCATTAATCATGGCATCCACGAAGTTAAGGCATTATTTTGAAACTCATACTATTATTGTTAAAACTAATTTTCCAATTAAGAATGTCCTCAGGAAACCGGATATGTCAGGGAGAATGGCTAAGTGGGCAGTGAAGCTTAGTGCCCATGATATAAGATACGAACCAAGAACAACCATTAAATCTCAAGCACTAGCCGACTTTGTGGCTGATTTCAGTAGTGATCTACAAAAGGAAGCAGAATTGGAGGTCCAGCAGCTGGATGAGACCAAGGATCCTTGGATCCTACACACTGACGGATCCTCAAACATCAAAGGCACAGGGCTAGGGATCCTACTAAAATCGCCACAGGGGGACATAATACCCCACTCCATAGCTTGTGAGTTCCAGGCAACTAACAATGAGGCTGAGTATGAAGCCTTAATTGCTGGCTTACAAATTGCTAAGGATATGGGGGTAAAGTATCTTAAAGTATATGTAGATTCATTATTGATCACCAATCACTTTAATGGATCCTATGCTGTTAAAGGTGAAAAACTAATCAAATATTTGGAGATAGTCAAAGAATTGGCACTCTCTTTTGTTTCTTTTAGCTTAACACAGGTACCAAGGGAGGATAACACGGAAGCTGATGCATTGGCCAACCTAGGATCATCCTTGAAGATTCCAGAAGATATAAGTATCCCTATCATCCATATCCTGGCTCCTGCTATTGAAAAACAGGTGGTCATGGAAATAGAAGAGGATACTGCAATGATCCCTAGTGAAGAAGCCCAACCTAATTCAGGATCATGGATCTCACCGATCATGGGATATTTGCAACACGGGGAGATCCCGATGGGAGAAAATCCTAGAGCTTTCAGGATTAAGGTATCTCAATTCACAATTCTGAATAATGTATTATATAAGCGATCTCTTGCAGGACCATATTTGAGATGTATCGAGGATCCTGAAATTGAAGAGGTGTTGAAGGATTTCCATGAAGGAGATTGTGGAAACCACACTGGGGGCAGGGCATTATTCTCAAGGATCCTTAGAACAGGATACTACTGGCCAACCATGAAAAGGGATGCTGTAGAATATGCTAAAAAGTGTGATCCTTGCCAAAGACATAGCAATATCCTCCATCAACCAGCTGAATTCTTACACCCAATACCATCCTCTTGGCCATTCATGAGATGGGGAATGGATATAGTTGGCAAGCTTCCTAAAGCACCTGGTGGAAAAGTATTTATGCTCGCCATGACTGACTATTTCTCCAAGTGGATAGAAGCTGAAGCCTTTGCTCAAGTCAGAGAGAAGGAAGTTATATCCTTTATCAAAAGAAACATTATAACCAGATTTGGCATTCCCTCTGAAATTGTATGTGATAATGGCTCCCAATTCATTGGAAGCAGAACCACTAACTTTTGTGACAGTTGGGGAATCAAGATGATAACATCAACACCAGTTCATCCACAAGCCAATGGTCAAGCAGAATCATCCAACAAGATCATCATCAACAATCTGAAGAAGAAGCTAGGATCCAAGAAAGGAAAATGGGCAGAGGAGTTACCTTATGTGCTATGGGCTGATAGGACAACTCCCAAGAATGCCACTGGCCAAACACCTTTCTCTTTAGTATTTGGGGCAGAAGCAGTGATCCCAACAGAGATGGTGATCCCAACTGCTAGAACAAGTGCTCGTGATCCTGAAGAAAATGCTACAATCCTAGCTCAGGATTTGGATACTATTGAGGAAAACAGGGATCTAGCTAGGATAAGGATGGCAAGCTACCAACAAAGGATGGCTGGTGCCTACAACAAGAATGTCAGGATAAGGAAGTTCCAAGTCGGAGATATGGTGTTGAGAAAAGCATTTCAAAATACCATCAATCCTGCTGACGGGAAGCTAGCACCAAAATGGGAAGGTCCCTACTTGATTGAAGCTGAAGCAGGAAAGGGGGCATACAGGTTGCTAACCATGGAAGGAAACTTGTTACCAAGAGCCTGGAATGCTGTTCACTTAAAGAAATATTTCATGTGAACATGATCCTTCCTGCATGTGATCCTTACATTGAAGTATCCTTGAAGGATCCTGGAGATATCGATGATCCTTACTCTGGTAATATGCTTATCCTAGAAACTATTGCATTTTCTTACTTTGCCTAAGGATAAGGATCATGTATCCTTCATCCTCTACTCACAAACCATTTGAGTTATGATAGTTCAGGTATCTTCAGCAAATCGTCAAAGATCTCCAAAAGCACCACAGATCCTTGGGTACAACCCCAGTTATCCTTGGGATTATCCCCAGTTTCCGCCAGCAGCGCACGATGATCCTGATATAGTTCATGTCTTTGGGATCAGTACCCATTTTCGGGGCTGGCGACCTCATCGTACTGGCTATACTTGGGATCCTACGTATAATGGTGGACGCACCATACATCCGTTCCTAAGGTTTCTAACGTTTTCACGTTAGCTAAGGTTTTGACATTTTCATGTCACTAAGTTTGGATAGTTGCCAGAAAGGGCCATACTCCAGTTTACATACGATCCTTTGGGCTTGTCCCCAGTTATCCTTTGGGCTTGTCCCCAGTGATCCTCCGGGATCATCCCCAGTTATCCTTTGGGCTTGTCCCCAGTGATCCTCCGGGATCATTCTCAGTTATCCTTTGGGCTTGTCCCCAGTTACTAACTTATCTTTTATATTGGCTTAGTCCCAAGTTATACTCCATTTTTTCAGGTTTTCGAAGTTAAACGATTAAGGATCCTTAATCCTTATTATCCACTAAAGTTTTACCTACGGTTGTTCCAATTAAAGGTTAGGATCCAAACTTGGATCCTCAGGTATGATCCTTAACTACTTTTAATTTCATTATTCATTTGAATAACCTTTAGACCTTGACAACTGAACCTATGATCCTTAAAATAAACTATCTTGGAAACTTTCGATTATAGGATATTTGATCCAGGATCATATCCTAAATTTCTTAAACATAATTTGCTCAAACTTTTCAAACAAACATGTGTCAAAACAATTGAAAATCAAAAAGGATAACAACACAAGATAAGCCAGAAAGATTGAAGTTATATTATTAAACCAAAGGATCATTAACCCTTTCAAAAAAGTTGTCAAAATTACCTACCCAAAGCTTCTACCAGCAATACGTGGCCCGTCCGCTGGGGTAGGTAAAGGGTGTCCATGATAATAGGTTCAAAAGTATTGCAGGGAAATTAAAAGGCGGCAGGATCACAACGGCTTCATCCCCCAAACAGAGGATCCCTCCACCATGTGTAATCCTACCTATTGTTCAAAGGATCCAGGATCCTTAACCCTAAAGAAACTACTGTTCAGAAATTACAGACCATAATTGTTCACAAACCATCAACCACAAACCACTACCAAAAAACCTAAAAAATTGGGCTCCGGCCTAGTCAACAATATCCATCATCGCCCAATCATGCAGCTTACTTCTCTGCTGCTCCATCTCCACCAGCATCTTCACCTTGATCCTTGCCAGCATCACCTCCCTCCAGCATTGGGATGTCCTCAGCATCATCGTCATCTTCCAATTCTGCTAGCCTTGCCTTCCAACCTTCAACATCCCATGTGCTCCTGTCAAAGGAAGGATCCTGAGCCTCCGTAGCCATCTGCAGTTGTATCTTGTACATGGTTACCGCAGCAGAGACCTTAGCGTCTTGGGTAATGTCATGCTTCTCATAATCAAACTTGATCAACGCTTTAACAGCCTCATCTTTGACTGCCCGGATCTCCTTCTCAAGATCGGCAATCTTAAGATCCTTCAGCCCACACGTCTGTTGAAGGTCAGCAATTTGACGATCCTGATCCTCAACCTGATTGACGTAAGTCTCCATTTCGGAGAATTTCTAAAGAAGACAACAGGAAAGCAACATCAGACACATGTGATCCTCGGACTTGTCGAAGACAATTAACAGGGGCAGTGATCCTAACCTCATCAAAATAGTCAAGGAATTGCTGACGGAGAAGAGGAAATCCTTGAAGGTCATCTGAAGCCTTCCTCTTTTTCCCTTTGCCTCGGGCAGGTGCTTTAGGGGCTGAGACTGAAGGGCTGGCAGCAGGAGCCTTCTTCTTCTTAGAAGACGTGACATTGGCAAGGTCACTTATCCCAAACATGGAGGCAGATTTAACAGACCTGGCAGACTTTCCGGCACCTACACCATTCAAAAACAAGATAAGTTCCCTTGTTAAATTAAATACTTTCACATAAAACTTATTTTCTATGAGGATACTTACTTGACATTGTGGCAGATGCAGAGGATATCTCTTGAGAATCTTGGATAAAGATTTGGAAGCTTCTGACTTCAGGATTAAGCTTCTTGAAGGCTAACACTCTCTCTTTGGCAGCAGGGGTCAACTTTAAGTGAGCAACAGAGATAGCTGCAAAAAAAAAAAAAAGACATCAGTGATCCTCATCATAAGAGACAGGACTGATAGTGATCCTTCAAGGATCCTCTACCCTACCATGAGTGGCCCATTCCTTGGGCAGATCCTTTCCATCCGGGATGGAATCCCTCTTAACAAAGAAAAATCGACGTTTCCAGTTGGTATCATTCTTGGTAACCTTGAAGATTGGATGATCCTCCCCAGCTTTCCGTTTCAACAAGTACCGGTGAGAACCAAAGGTGGTGAGATCATAAAGTTCAGCTAACTCTGACATCCCCAAATCAATCCCTTCTTGCTCGATGATCCTCTCGAAGGTATATAGAACCCTCCAGATCATCGGCATAGCCTGGATATATGAGATGCCGGCAAGAGAAAAGAAGGATTGGGTAAATGTCGGAAAAGGATATGAATACCCGATGAGGAAAGGAGTAGCAGGAAAGGCCACCCAAGTGTCCGAAACAAAATCACTCAGAGCAGTAGGATCAAAGGGTTTGAAAACAACATTCGTTGGGAAACAATGGCGAATCTTGTCTATTTGGATACCGGTAAAACAGCATCTCTCCATAGGAGAATCTTTGATAATCCCCTGGCTTTTCAAGGGACTATCCTTCTTAGAGCCTTTGTGCGGTGAATTCCGAAGAAGCATATTCGAGATGAAAACAGGGTAAAAGCAAGAAAGAACAGAGCAAAGAAGAAAAAGAAGAAGATGATACCTGATCAAGCCTTCGGTGACGATTATAAAGGAAGATACTTCGAATTTAAATGCAAAATGATCCTAACCCTATCTCCTATTTATAATGATGATTCGCAGGGATTGTCACATCAGTGACGTAAATATCACAACGGCTAGTCCATATGTAACGGCTAGTAACCCGGAATCGTCCGTTAGAGATAAGCTCGAAACAAAATATAACTCATCCATTTACATTTAACTCCTTATATTTTGGGGGCAATTGTTGGGGCTGGATTTTACTATAAATGATCCTTATACGTGATCCTGACAAGTGATCCTTGTTTCTTTGGCAGATAGTGATCCTCAGCCAGACTTCCGGATCAGGATCATGGGACGATATGGTGATCCTTATACTAACGGTCATTTTCGATTACTACAATATTATTTTGCAGGAATATCTAGCAGGATATGCCCTACATATCATGATCCAGGGACGCGCTTTTACAAATATGGCAAGAGCTGAATTGAAGATGAACGTTGTGCCGGATATGGAAACATGGCTTGATCTAAGGGCAACAATTTAGGCTAGATTATCTTTATTTCTAAAGGGGTAATGAGCTGATTAGTGGTCTATCTACCTAAAATAAGTTACCTACACATGTATAAATACCCATCTTCCTCATTCGGAAGAACACACACAACATACGACACAACTCTCAACACTTAGACACTCAGTGATCCTTGTACTCAGCTCATTATCATCCGAAGTTGTAACTACATTTTTATTATATTGAAGTTGGTGATCGGTAGTTGCCATCACCCGAGGTTTTTTATGCCGGAGATCATACATTGATCAAGGGCTTTTTCCTCGTATAAATCATTGTGTCTTTGCATATTCATCACAGAAGTGATCCTTTACTTTTATAGCTAACCAAGCATCATACCCCGTTTACATAAAGTTTGGTTACATTATCCTTGTGTGATTTTTGACCAAAACAATGGATGTGATATACTGACCGTATTCGAGAGAGGGAGATGGCGAACAAGGAGAGTTTCGTCCCGGATGAAACTGCCGTCGAAGACTAGAGAGAGAGCCTAGGGTTTCTGGTTTAAGTCGGACGGTTATAAAAGTTATATAATCACCCACAGTTGGGCCGTGAACTGTTCTGGGCCAAAGCCCATGCATGAAAACAAACCATGTTTCATCGAGGCTACGCATGGTGAAAGATCATATGTTTCTTCGTTCAAAGAGCTTACGGATCACAAATGGAGTTTACGGCTAGAAGATGTCATATATTAAGTTTTTTTGAGGGTGTAGAGTGTAATTTATAATGTGAACATACTAAATGCAAATCACACTTTTGCACAGCCATTCACGTGACACGTGACATGTGCAACAATTGGGATTGACTTTTTGAGAAGCTCTCATTAATAAAACATCTTCATCATTAGAAGCCATCAGCTAATTATTTATTTATTTATTTTTTTTTTTCATGGACTTCATGATTGGATCGAATATTGGGCCGCCAACATCCACGAAATTTGTAACGAAGTTTCCCTACTTCGTCGGGGCTGAGGATGAGAATGTGTCTAGTTTGTAAGTTCTCAATTAACTTTCATAATTTATTAACATTACATAATTACATAATTTACCTCCATTAACCATCAAAACCCTAATCTTTCAAACAATAACACGTCACATAACCTGAAACAATTATCAAACCAGGATTGCCACACAAGAGGTACACAAATGAAAGAACTTGAAATCTCAGATTGTCACATCATCCCCAACTTGAAAGAAATTTCGTCCCGAAATTTAGCAAACGGTCACTGAGGAAGTTAGTGTTGTTAAGCGTTTTCGCGAGGTGTCACATCATCCCCAACTTGAAAGAATTTTCGTCCCGAAAATTGATCTAAAACAATGGCTTGAAGTGAGTTCCGACTAACTCGATCTATAGATACCTTACAACGCCTGGGGGCTAATCTTGTGATCGGTGGAAATCATGGTATGGTTGTTAGCGTTTTGTTATATCAGTTGCCAATCAAAGAAGCAGGGAATTAATGAGGTTCATACAAGGAATCGAGCGAATCAGGGGTCCATTAAACATCCGAAGGATTTGGCCAGCCAATTTGTTGTCTAGAAATAATTTCCAGTAGTGGTGCATGGCGGCATGGCACAACAGGGAAGTTTGTTATATTGCGGTCGCACGAGTATATCATTTGTCCAATACAGAGTTTGGTGGGTAAGGATTAGTGTTGCAAAACGACAAACGCGTGTAACTGGGACTCTGAATTAAGCCATCATGGTATATCGCTGTATCATCGGTACTCTCGGATAGAAGTGATGCTCCGCGTGTTGTAGGGTTGGGTTTCAAAAGCTGAAAAGACGTTTCCCCGATTTTATTTCCCAGGAATTCACAGCTCCCCGCTACGCTAAGGAGGTTGAAGTTGCGAAACCTTCGAAAGTCCTATGATGAAGCTGTGATAGTGTCCAGCGAATCCAAGGGATTGCTGTACCCCAGAAGGAAATCGGGATTTGCATAAGGTCAATTCTAAAATTCCACCTAACGATGAGGAGGTAAACCAGGTAACTCTTTGGAAGACATGTCAAAAATTTCACGAATAACGTGAAGATACTCGATCTTTCTTTCTTAAAGTGGCGAATCGGTGACGAGAGTTAGAACAGCAGGGTAGTCCTTCAGTAGACACTTCTGGGCTTTCATGACTAAGACGATGCCAACAATGGCACCATTATAATGATCTTGAACTGATAAGGATTCCCCACTAGGGAGAGGGATACGCACGATTTTCTCTTTACCGAGAATTTTCGCTCAACGACTACGTCAAAACTCACAAGAATATAAGGATGTAGGTCAATGTCGAACACTTGACCCACGAGATCAAGTTTACAACCAACAGAACATGTGAAGCTTCTATCGATTTACTATCAGTTAATTCTACGACATGCTTATTCACAAGAAAGGTGGGAGTCAGTCCTTATTGACGACTGAACCCTAAGGCACATAACTCCAATCGAAACAAGAGTCAAATAAAACAAAAGCAGGAAAAGATCATTCAAAGAAGACGTACCGGTCTCAACATCGCCTTCACTGCGAGTCTCCCCCAGCGCCAATAGTGTACACTCCTCCACGTGCTCCGTTCCCACCATTGTTCCCATTGTTGCCGCTCCCAGTATTGTTGTTGTTGCCAGCATTCTGATTAAGCTGAGGGCAATCCCTCTTAAAATGACCCTCGTCACCACACTGAAAGCACCCCTTTTGATTTCCATGGTTCTGTTGAGACTGCTGCCTCTCCTGTTGCTGTGGCTGCTGCTGCGGCTGCTTTGGAAGCCAGACCCTACAATCCTTAGCCATATGACCCACCTTGTTGCACCTATGACATACCCGGGTGCACGGCCCGCGATGGTGAAACATACACTTATCACACTTTGGTAACTTTCCCGCGTAAGAACCCTGATTTGAATTGTTGCTCTGATTCTGGTTCACAGAGGATGTCTGGCTGAAATTACGGTGGGTGCTGTTGTCTGCCCTTTTCTGAGATTGGCTGGCACTGGTTGTTTTGTCAGTATCGTTCCATTTTCGCTTGCGATCACTAGTAGGTGTGGTAGCTGTAGCAGTCGAGGTAGTAGCAGAAACACGTGGTGGCAGGCTGCCACGTTCGACCTCTTGGTCAGTAATCTTATGTGCCAGACGGACGATGCGGGGCAGATTGTCTAAGTTTGCAGCAGTAACATACCCCTTAACAGCTGGTGCTAAACCCTTGAGATACAACTCAATCCGCCGGGATGGGGGTCGAGACATGTTAGGGCACAAAGTTGCTAAATCATTAGACCTCCTAGTGTATGCTTCGATCTCAGATCCCTCCATTTTCAGATTGTAGAACTCGTTCTCCAGTTTCTGAATCTCGTCACGAGGGCAATACTCCTCTCGCATCAACTCCTTGAAATCATCCCAGGTAGTGGCATTCGCCATCTCAATACCCAACATCTGCACTTGGGCATTCCACCAGGTTAAGGCACCATCCTCCAAAGTGCCTGTAGCATACTTCACACGGTCCCCCACGGGACAGTTGCACATAGCAAATACTGATTCAGCCTTCTCGAACCAACGTAAGAGTCCAACAGCCCCTTCAGTCCCGCTAAAGGTCTGTGGTTTACAATCCATGAACATTTTGTACGTACAAGCGGGTGGATGGTTTTGATTCGCAGGTTGACCTAAAACGAAGGAAGTAAGACGCACAGGTAAGATTCGAGTATACGACACAAGGATAGAAAGTAATTGGCACATATCGTACCAGCCTGGTAAGCCGCTAGGGCTTCAGCTACACGAGTGTTGATCAAGTCGGTTAATTCGGCCTGGGTCATAGCAATGTGACCACGTCCACCACCTCGGCCTCCTCCACGTCCACTCATGGTTCTAAATAAGAGAAGGGAACTATCTTAAGGGTCGAAATGAGGTAAAAGTCGAGTATCACGTTGAAACCTACAATCTACCAAGTTTACACACAATAGGGCAGAACCCTTCCCACGCTCGTTAAGCCTCACTGGGACTTGCATACACCTCGCGTTATGATTATGTGTGCACCCATAATAATAAGGCGATTTGCATGCTTATCTCAGTGCCTCTTAACTTGCGCTAAAAGGTTCCCCCACATTCAAATAGCAACAAAAGGTTTTACAGGATCAAGAATCACAATAGTCAAAGGGTTGTGTCACACTCACAGTTCAAATAACAGAGGTTGGTAATGCAAGGGCTCATACTGTTGTGCCAAGTGTGCATTCACGTGTAATGTCATACATAAGTGTACACTAGATATACTATGCAGTCGTAAATGAGAAACGAACCTTGCAGTCTGGAGCTGAGTGTCATGGTCGATTTCGGTACTGTTCGGTTATAGTCTGGTTTTATGAAAACGTTTTAAAACCAAGTTCACTATAACCAATGGCTCTGATACCAAACTGTCACACCCCCAATTTACCACATAGGGAGTGTCCCTGTTAGGCGTGTGACATACCAATAACGAGCCACCAATTACATTGAACCCATACAAATTATAAATAAAATCCCCATTATTAATAAAAACATCTTCAATAAGTTTTAAACGAAAATCAATAAGTTCAGCGGAAGCAAACAGTAAACGAAGTTAAACTGTTTCAAAACCAAAGTATAATATCAAGAAATCAGTCACATAAATCCTTCCTGTCGACCCATGACCACTCCAGCTACTCCAGACAGCAAGTTCCCAAATCCAAAATACCTAACGACCTGCGAGCATGCAACAAGTGTATCAGACAACGCTGGTGAGTTCATAGTTTTACAAAAACGTCGGTTACCAAGTGTTTAGTTAATCCATTGAATTTAATTCCGAAAGTAGTGTTGAAAACAATGTTGATAATACCCCAATACAAGACGGCTTCTGATTATTTTGCCCTTTCTCCAATGCTCCTATCAAAGCATTGGTCATGACTAGGTCATTAGTTCAACACCCGTTCTCCCAGATACGGGGTGAGGTTGCCAAACCTAAGTAGCGCTACTAACTAATACCATGTTACCTTCCTGGTAACCAAACAACACGGAGGGACTTTAAAGGTGATAGGAAGAGTATATTATCCAACATTCCCGTTTTTACCCAAAAGACTTATCCCTCCCAGGAATACCCACTGACTGTCCCAACCACCGGGACGCATGCTCAAGAGATGAACTCACCTTTGGTTTGCTCGGTAAGATTTAAGTATGTGTTCACAGTTTGATTAATCCAATCCTAGTATGGTTTCAGTACCAGTCAGTTACACACATAAATCATATATTTTTATTATGCAAGTAATGAACAAACTTGGCACATATTATCACACGAGTTAATACGAGTATTCAAGTTTACATCACAAACCCATATACCATAATGTTACACATTAACAGCTCAATTACCATTTAGAGTCACTCGATCATGTTTTTCATCTTTATCTACCCGAACATTGATTCACTATTTACCCTCACCAATATTATGCATAAAACATCACCCATACATATATATGAAATCCGAACATACTGATGTCAGAATCGACTACATGGTACCTTGTTCACATCATCACCACACTAATTTCTAAATCAACAAGCATGCAATAATCAGTTGTACTTGGCGCATATACTACTTGTACCTAGCAACAAATTTCCAAAAAAACATCCTCATATAGATCGAACAGATAAGACAAAAAGAAAACCAAATAATATTCAATCAATCACATGGTCCATCATCTTCTCTCTCCTATACACATGCATCGCAAATTTGTGCCTTGTGCATATATGGTTGTACGCTCCATACAAGATCATATATTCAAAAAAAGAACCCAGCTTCACTTATTCAAATCATGAATATCAATGTGATACAAGAGCATTTACATACAGCAAGAAATCAATCACATATGCAAAAACAACGAAACCCAGCTCATTCATCATCTTATTTTGATTGACTTGAAGCATTATTCCTATTATTCATATAATGTCATACGTGATTTACAACCAGATTCATATACACAATCAAACATGCATAAGATCATGTAATACCACTTATCGCTACACACATGATCACATAATCTATCTTGACAAAGACACGTAAATCATCCTAGTGATGGATGTGATATACTGACCGTATTCGAGAGAGGGAGATGGCGAACAAGGAGAGTTTCGTCCCGGATGAAACTGCCGTCGAAGACTAGAGAGAGAGCCTAGGGTTTCTGGTTTAAGTCGGACGGTTATAAAAGTTATATAATCACCCACAGTTGGGCCGTGAACTGTTCTGGGCCAAAGCCCATGCATGACAACAAACCATGTTTCATCGAGGCTACGCATGGTGAAAGATCATATGTTTCTTCGTTCAAAGAGCTTACGGATCACAAATGGAGTTTACGGCTAGAAGATGTCATATATTAAGTTTTTTGAGGGTGTAGAGTGTAATTTATAATGTGAACATACTAAATGCAAATCACACTTTTGCACAGCCATTCACGTGACACGTGACATGTGCAACAATTGGGATTGACTTTTTGAGAAGCTCTCATTAATAAAACATCTTCATCATTAGAAGCCATCAGCTAATTATTTATTTATTTATTTATTTTTTTTTTCATGGACTTCATGATTGGATCGAATATTGGGCCGCCAACATCCACGAAATTTGTAACGAAGTTTCCCTACTTCGTCGGGGCTGAGGATGAGAATGTGTCTAGTTTGTAAGTTCTCAATTAACTTTCATAATTTATTAACATTACATAATTACATAATTTACCTCCATTAACCATCAAAACCCTAATCTTTCAAACAATAACACGTCACATAACCTGAAACAATTATCAAACCAGGATTGCCACACAAGAGGTACACAAATGAAAGAACTTGAAATCTCAGATTGTCACATCATCCCCAACTTGAAAGAAATTTCGTCCCGAAATTTAGCAAACGGTCACTGAGGAAGTTAGTTTTGTTAAGCGTTTTCGCGGGGTGTCACAATCTTGATTATTCCCCATGGGCTAGGGAGCTTCACACATTGATGGTAGGTGGATGGGACTGCCTTCATATCATGTATCCAAGGCTTGCCAAGGATAACATTGCAACAAGATAAACAGTCAATAACAAAAAATTTCTGATAATTATGTAATCCTTCCACGTAGATTGGGAGTTTGATGTCCCCCAGAGTTTTCTTCGTTTCTCCACTAAATCCTACAAGCACGGAGGATCTTGGTGTGATGTCTGATTCTCGGATACCCATTTTCTTCAGAACATCAAGCTGGATAATGTTCACTGAGCTTCCTCCATCGATAAGGATCCTACGGACAAAATGGTTAGAAATAAAGAGAGTAATAACTAAACTATCATGATGAGGATCCTGAATGTTAATGCGATCATCCTCATCAAATGTTATCGTCTTCCCTTCTGAAACACTTGATAATAGGCCTTTCTCCATTGTCCATTTTTTATTCTTTTGCATGTCTTTTGGCCGCCGAGAAGGATGTACCACAGATGTCTGATCCTCCGGATATAAAGTTGATCACTTGTGCATTTGCCGGAGGTGCTGGGGCTTTTTCGGGGATCCTTTCAGGATCCTGGGTCCTTTGCTTTTTTCTCCCCAGCAATTCTTTTAGATGCCCCTTGCTTAGCAGGTATCCAATTTCCTTTCTTAAGGCTATGCAATCTTCAGTTAGATGCCCGAAATCCTCGTGGTATGCACACCATTTTGACTTGTCTTTTGTCCCGGATGGTTTATCATTCTTCCTGGGCCATCTAGCTTTTTCACCTAGATTCTGCATTGCAAGGATCAGCTCATGATTATCAACAGAAAAACAATATTCTGAGATTGGAGGATAATCTTCATCATCCTCTTCCTGGTCAACAGCATGCACATTCTGATTTTCATTTCTATGGTAGGATTTGAATTTGTTGCTCTTGAAGGAGGATCCTTGTCTATCTTGTTTTGAGGATCCTACTTGTCTCTCCTGGATCCTCTTGTCATCCTCTAGCCGGATGAACCTGAGTGCCCGAGTTCTTACTTCGTCTAAGTTCCTGCATGGTGTCATAACAAGATCATCATAGAATAATGAATCCTTAAGCAGTCCCATTTTGAAGGCTTCAACAGCCGTAGCCATATCCAAGTTGGGAATGTCCAAGGATTCTTTACTAAATTTAGTTATATAATCTCTTAATGATTCATTATGACTTTGGGTTATCCTATATAAATCGCTGGTTAATCTTTCGAATTTTCTACTACATGAGAATTGGTTGTTGAATAAATTAACTAAATTAGCAAATGAAGTAATAGAATAAGGGGGAAGACTTAGCAGCCATTTAAGAGCTGATCCAGTAAGAGTGGATCCAAATCCTTTACATAAGCATGCTTCCTTCAATTTTTCTGGGATAGGATTGATTTCCATCCTCTCCCTGTATTGTGCTACGTGTTCCTCTGGATCCGTTGTACCGTCATACAGCTTCATGGTAGGGATATGGAACCTTTTGGGTACCTCTGCATCACAAATTGGTGGTGCAAAACGAGATACCTTATGGCTCCCATCTGCAATTTCAGGTATGGGTTTAACTACTCCCGGAACACTCGAGATCATGTCTTTTAGTTTTTGTAATTCCCTGGCCATAGTATGACTGACACCTGTATCCTGCACGAATCCATGGTTAGTGTTTTGGTCAAAAATCACACAAGGATAATGTAACCAAACTTTATGTAAATGGGGTATGATGCTTGGTTAGCTATGAAAGTAAAGGATCACTTCTGTGATTAAGATACAAAGACACAATGATTTATACGAGGAAAAAGCCCTTGATCAATGTATGATCTCCGGCATAAAAAACCTCGGGTGATGGCAACTACCGATCACCAACTTCAATATAATAAAAATGTAGTTACAACTTCGGATAGTAATGAGCTGAGTACAAGGATCACTGAGTATCTAAGTGTTTGAGAGTTGTGTCGTATGTTGTGTGTTCTTCCGAATGAGGAAGACGGGTACTTATACATGTGTGGGTGACTTATTTTAGGTAAAATGACTAAATATCAGCTCATTACCCCTTTAGAAATAAAGATAATCTAGCCTAAATTGCTGCCCATTAATCAAGCTAAGTTTCCATATCCGGTACAACGTCTATCTCCAATTCAGCTCTTGCCATATTTGTAAAAGCGCGTCCCTGGATCATGATATGTAGGGCATATCCTGCTAGATGTTCCTGCAAAATAATATTGTAGTAATCGAAAGTGACCGTTAGTATAAGGATCACCTCAATGTCCCATGATCCTGATCCTGAGGTCTGGCTGAGGATCACTGCCTGCCAAAGAAATAAGGATCACTGGTTAGGATCACGTATAAGGATCATTCATAGTAAAAATCCAGCCCTAACAATTGCCCCCAAAATATAAGGAGTTAAATGTAAATAGATGAGTTATATTTTGCTTTGAGCTTATCTCTAACGGACGATTCCGATTTACTAGCCGTTGCACATGGACTAGCCGTTATGATATTTACGTCACTGATGTGACAATCCCTGCGAATCATCATTATAAATAGGAGACAGGTTTAGGATCATTTTGCATTTAAATTCGAAGTATCTCCCTTTATAATCGTCACCGAAGGCTTGATCAGGTATCATCTTCTTCTTTTTCTTCTTTGCCCTGTTCTTTCTTGCTTTTACCCTGTTTTCGTCTCGAATATGCTTCTTCGGAATTCACCGCACAAAGGCTCTAAGAAGGATAGTCCCTTGAAAAGCCAGGGGATTATCAAAGATTCTCCTATGGAGAGATGCTGTTTTACCGATATCCAAATAGACAAGCTTCGCCATTGCTTTCCGGCGAACGTTGTTTTTAAGTCTTTTGATCCTACTGCTTTGAGTGATTTTGTTTCGGACACTTGGGTGGCCTTTCCTGCTACTCCTTTCCTCATCGGGTATTCATATCCTTTTCCGACATTTACCCAATCTTTCTTTTCTCTTACCGGCATCTCATTTATCCAAGCTATGCCGATGATCTGGAGGGTTCTATATACCTTTGAGAGGATCATCGAGCAAGAAGGGATTGATTTGGGGATGTCAGAGTTAGCTGAGCTCTATGATCTCACCACCTTCGGTTCTCACCGGTACTTGTTGAAACGGAAATCTGGGGAGGATCACCCTATCTTCAAAGTTACCAAGAATGATAAAAACTGGAAACGTCGGTTTTTCTTTGTTAAGAGGGATTCCATCCCGGATGGGAAGGATCTGCCCGAGGGATGGGCCACTCATGGTAGGGTAGAGGATCCTTGAAGGATCACTATCAGTCCTGTCTCGTATGATGAGGATCACTGATGTCTTTTCTTTATTGTTTTTCTATGCAGCTATCTCCGTTGCTCATCTGAAGTTAACCCCTGCTGCGAAAGAGAGAGTGTTAGCTTTTAAAAAGCTTGATCCTGAAGTTAGGAGCTTCCAAGTCATTATCCAAGATTCTCAAGAGATATCCTCTGCATCTGCCACGATGTCAAGTAAGTATCCTCATAGAAAGTTAGTTTTATGTAAAAATATTTAATTTTAGAAGGGAACTTATCTTGTTTTTTGAATTGTGTAGGTGCTGGAAAATCTGCCAGGTCCGTTAAATCTGCCTCCAAGTTTGGGATTAGTGACCTTGCCAATGTCACCTCCTCAAAGAAGAAAGCTTCTGCTGCCAGCCCTTCAGTCTCAGCTCCTAAAGCGTCCATTCGGGGTAAGGGAAAAAAGAGGAAAGCCTCTGATGAACTCCAAGGATTCCCTCTCCTTCGTCAGCAATTCCTTGACTATGTGAACGAGGTGAGGATCACTGCCCCTGTTGGTTATCTAGTATCTTTCGAGGATCACCTGATTCCGAGCTTGTCTTTATTTCTTTTGTTTGCAGAAACTTGCTGAGATTGAAACTTATCTTGGCAATGTTGAGGACCAGGAGAGCCAGATTGCCGATCTTCAGCAAATGGGTGTGTTGAAGGATCTCAAGATAGCGGATCTTGAGAAGGAACTCCAGGCTACCAAGGATGAAGCTGCTCAGAGGCTGATTGACATGGATAACGAGAAGCAGGAGATCATCCAGGATGCCAAGGTCTCTGCCGCAACTGCTATGTACAAGATACAACTACAAATGGCTGCGGAGGCTCAGGATCCTGCCTTTGACAAGAGCTCATGGGACGTGGAGGGTTGGAAGGCAAGGTTGGCGGACCTGGAGGATGAGGATGAGACTGAGGAGATCCCCATGCTGGAAGGCGGTGATGCTGATAAGGATCAGGGTGGAGAAGCTGGTGGTGATGGAGCAGTGAAGAAGTAAGCTGCATGATTGGGCGATGATGGATATTGTTGACTAGGCCGGAGCCCAATTTTTTAGGATTGGTAGTGGTCTTTTGTGGTTGTTGATGTTTGAAACAATTATGGTTTGTAATCTCTGGACAATAGTTTCTTAGGGTTAAGGATCCTGGATCCTTTGAACAATAGGTAGGATTACACATGGTGGAGGGATCCTCTGTTTGGGGGATGAAGCCGTTGTGATCCTGCCGCCTTTTAATTTCCCTGCAATACTTTTGAACCTATTATCATGGACACCCTTTACCTACCCCAGCGGACGGGCCATGTATTGCTGGTAGAAGCTTTGGGTAGGTAATTTTGACAACTTTTTGAAAGGGTTAAAGATCCTTTTGTTTAATAAATAAAATCTTAAACTTTTGTCGCTTATCTTGTGTTATTATCCTTTTTGATTTTCAATTGTTTTGACACATGTTTGTTTGAAAAGTTGAGCAAATTATGTTTAAGAAATTTAGGATATGATCCTGGATCAAATATCCTATAATCGAAAGTTTTCAAGATAGTTTATTTTAAGGATCATAGGTTCAGTTGCCAAGGTCTAAAGGTTATTCAAATGAATAATGAAATTAAAAGTAGTTAAGGATCATACCTGAGGATCCAAGTTAGGATCCTAACCTTTAATCGGAATTACCATAGGTAAAACTTTAATGGATAATAAGGATTAAGGATCCTTAATTGTTTAACTTCGAAAACCTGAAAAAATGGAATACAACTTGGGACTAAGCCAATATAAAGGATAAGTTAGTAACTGGGGACAAGCCCAAAGGATAACTGAGAATGATCCCAGAGGATCACTGGGGACGAGCCCAAAGGATAACTGGGGATGATCCCGGAGGATCACTGGGGACAAGCCCATAGGACAACTGAGGATGATCCCGGAGGATCACTGGGGACAAGCCCATAGGATAACTGGGGACAAGCCCAAAGGATCGTATGCAAACTGGAGTATGGCCCTTTCTGGCAACTATCCAAACTTAGTGACATGAAAATGTCAAAACCTTAGCTAACGTGAAAACGTTAGAAACCTTAGGAACGGATGTATGGTGCGTCCACCATTATACGTAGGATCCTGGGTATAGCCAGTACGATGAGGTCGCCAGCCCCGAAAGTGGGTACTGATCCCAAGGACGTGAACTATATCAGGATCATCGTGCGCTGCTGGCGGAAACTGGGGATAATCCCAAGGATAACTGGGGTTGGACCCAAGGATCTGTGATGCTTTTGAAGATCTTTGATGATATGCTGAAGATACCTGAACTATCATAACTCAAATGGTTTGTGAGTAGAGGATGAAGGATACATGATCCTTATCCTTAGGCAAAAAGTAAGAAAATGCAATAGTTTTAGGATAAGCATATTACCTGAGTAAGGATCACCGATATCTCCAGGATCCTTCAAGGATACTTCAATGTAAGGATCACATGCAGGAAGGATCATGTTCACATGAAATATTTCTTTAAGTGAACAGCATTCCAGGCTCTTGGTAACAAGTTTCCTTCCATGGTTAGCAACCTGTATGCCCCCTTTCCTGCTTCAGCTTCAATCAAGTAGGGACCTTCCCATTTTGGTGCTAGCTTCCCGTCAGCAGGATTGATGGTATTTTGAAATGCTTTTCTCAACACCATATCTCCGACTTGGAACTTCCTTATCCTGACATTCTTGTTGTAGGCACCAGCCATCCTTTGTTGGTAGCTTGCCATCCTTATCCTAGCTAGATCCCTGTTTTCCTCAATAGTATCCAAATCCTGAGCTAGGATTGTAGCATTTTCTTCAGGATCACGAGCACTCGTTCTAGCAGTTGGGATCACCATCTCTGTTGGGAGCACTGCTTCTGCCCCAAATACTAAAGAGAAGGGTGTTTGACCTGTGGCATTCTTGGGAGTTGTCCTATCAGCCCATAGGACATAAGGTAATTCTTCTGCCCATTTCCCTTTCTTGGATCCTAGCTTCTTCTTCAGATTGTTGATGATGATCTTGTTGGATGATTCTGCTTGACCATTGGCTTGTGGGTGAACTGGTGTTGATGTGATCATCTTGATTCCCCAACTGTCACAAAAGTTAGTGGTTCTGCTTCCAATGAATTGGGAGCCGTTATCACATACAATTTCAGAGGGAATGCCAAATCTAGTTATAATGTTTCTTTTAATGAAGGATATGACTTCCTTTTCTCTGACTTGAGCGAAGGCTTCAGCTTCTATCCACTTGGAAAAATAGTCAGTCATGGCAAGCATAAATACTTTTCCACCAGGTGCTTTAGGGAGCTTGCCAACTATATCCATTCCCCATCTCATGAATGGCCAAGAGGATGGTATGGGGTGTAGTAATTCAGCTGGTTGGTGAAGGATATTGCTATGTCTTTGACAAGGATCACATTTCTTAGCATACTCTACAGCATCCCTTTTCATGGTTGGCCAGTAGTATCCTGTTCTAAGGATCCTTGAGAATAATGCCCTGCCCCCAGTGTGGTTTCCACAATCTCCTTCGTGGAAGTCTCTCAATACTTCTTCTATTTCAGGATCTTCAATACATCTTAAATATGGTCCTGCAAGGGATCGTTTATATAGCACATTATTTAAGATTGCAAATTGAGATACCTTAATCCTGAAAGCTCTAGGATTTTCTCCCGTTGGAATCTCCCCATGTTGCAAGTATCTCATGATCGGCGAGATCCATGATCCTGAATAAGATTGGGCTTCTTTACTAGGGATCATTGCAGTATCCTCTTCTATTTCCATGGCCACCTGATTTTCAATAGCAGGAGCCAGGATATGGATGATAGGGATACTTATATCTTCTGGAATCTTCAAGGATGATCCTAAGTTGGCCAATGCATCAGCTTCCGTGTTATCCTCCCTTGGTACCTGTGTTAAGCTAAAAGAAACAAAAGAGAGTGCCAATTCTTTGACTATCTCTAAATATTTGGTTAGTTTTTCACCTTTAACAGCATAGGATCCATTAAGGTGATTGGTGATCAATAATGAATCTACATATACTTCGAGATATCTTACCCCCATATCCTTAGCAATCTGTAAGCCAGCAATTAAGGCTTCATATTCAGCCTCATTGTTAGTTGCTTGGAACTCACAGGCTATGGAGTGGGGTATTATGTCCCCCTGTGGCGATTTTAGTAGGATCCCTAGCCCTATGCCTTTGATATTTGAGGATCCGTCAGTGTGTAGGATCCAAGGATCCTTGGTCTCATCCAGCTGCTGGACCTCCAATTCTGCTTCCTTTTGTAGATCACTACTGAAATCAGCCACAAAGTCAGCTAGTGCTTGAGATTTAATGGCTGTTCTTGGTTCGTATCTTATATCATGGGCACTAAGCTTCACTGCCCACTTAGCCATTCTCCCTGACATATCCGGTTTCCTGAGGACATTCTTAATTGGAAAATTAGTTTTAACAACAATAGTATGGGTTTCAAAATAATGCCTTAACTTAGTCGATGCCATGATTAACGCAAGGATAAGTTTTTCGAGGTGTGAGTACCTGGATTCGGCATCAAGTAGACTTTTACTTACATAGTAGATAGGATACTGTGTACCTTCGTGATCCTTAACAAGGACAGCACTTACAGCGGTTGAGGATACCGCTAGATATAAGGATAACACATCTCCTTTTTCCGGTTTTGCTAATGCTGGTGCTGAGGACATATACTCTTTTAGGGCTTGTAAAGCATTCTCATGCTTCTCAGTCCATTCGAACTTCTTATTCTTCCTTAGGATATCGTAGAATTCTTTGCACTTTTCTGAGGATTTCGATATGAACCTGTTCAAAGCTGCTATCCTGCCTGTTAGTCTTTGAACATCCTTGGCATTGGCAGGAGATTTGATATTTATTAATGCTTTGATTTGTTCCGGGCTTGCTTCAATGCCCCTCTGGGTTACCATGTATCCTAAGAACTTTCCTGCCTTAACACCAAAATGGCATTTTGAAGGATTAAGTTTCATGTTGTAACTATCAAGGATATCGAATGCTTCTTCCAAGTCCCTTAGGTGATCCTCAGCTTTCTTTGACTTGACCACCATATCATCTATGTACACCTCCATAGTTTTTCCAATTTGATCTTTGAACATCATATTTACCAGCCTTTGATACGTTGCACCTGCATTTCTTAGTCCAAAGGGCATGGCAATATAACAATATAAACCGGTTGGGGTCATAAAGGCTGTATCCTCTTGGTCAGATGGTTCCATCTGGATTTGTTGGAATCCAGATGATGCATCCATAAAAGTTAACAGTTCATGCCCCGCTGTTGCATCCACCATGGAGTCAATGTGGGGTAATGGGAAAGGATCCTTGGGACATGCCTTATTCAAATCAGTGAAATCGACACATACCCTCCACTTTCCGTTTTTCTTTTGGACAACAACCACATTGGCTAACCATTTAGGATACTTTACCTCTCTGATCATACCTGCTCGAAGTAGTCTCTCTACTTCTTCTTGGATAATGGTATTCCTTTCTGGTGCAAACTTCCTCCTTTTTTGATGGATTGGCTTGATAGACCTGTCAATGCCAAGTTTGTGAGTAATAATATCCTTAGATATACCTGTCATATCTTCATGTTTCCAAGCAAAGGTAGATTTTCTTCTTTTGAGGAAGGATATCATGTCTTCTTTCATCTTGCCAAGGATCCCTGATCCGATATAGATTTTCGATTCAGGATCACTAGGATCCAAGAGGATTTCATCTACATCTTGTTCCCTTGCCTCCAAGACGTTCCTCGGAGGATACTGTAATTGCTATTGCTCCCTTGGCCTCGAGGTTGGCTTCATGGATGAGGTATAGCAATCCTTAGCTTCTTGCTGGTCACTGTCGATCTTGATTATCCCCCATGGGCTAGGGAGCTTCACACATTGATGGTAGGTAGATGGAACTGCTTTCATGTCATGTATCCAAGGCCTGCCAAGGATAACGTTGCAACAAGATAAACAGTCAATAACACAAAATTTTTGGTAATTATGTAATCCTTCCACGTAGATTGGGAGTTTGATGTCCCCCAGAGTTTTCTTCGTTTCTCCACTGAATCCCACAAGCACGGAGGATCTTGGGGTGATGTCTGATTCTGGGATTCCCATCTTCTTCAAGACATCAAGCTGGATAATGTTCACTGAGCTCCCTCCGTCAATAAGGATCCTGCGGACAAAATGGTTAGAGATAAAGAGAGTGATAACTAAGCTATCATGGTGAGGATCCTGAACATTAATGCGATCATCCTCATCAAATGTTATCATCTTTCCTTCTGAGACGCTTGAGGTTCTAATAGGCCTTTCTCCATTATCCATTTTTGATTCTTTTGCATGTCTTTTGGCCGCTGAGAAGGATGTTCCACAAATGTCTGATCCTCCGGATATGAAGTTAATCACTTGTGCGTTTGCCGGAGGTGCTGGAGCCCTTTCAGGGATCCTTTCAGGATCCTGGGTCCTTTGCTTTTTTCTTCCCAACAATTCCTTTAGATGCCCCTTGCTTAGCAGGTATCCAATTTCTTTTCTTAAGGCTATGCAATCTTCAGTTAGATGCCCGAAATCCTCATGGTATGCACACCATTTGGACTTGTCTTTAGTCCCGGATGGTTTGTCATTCTTCCTGGGCCACCTAGCTTTTTCACCTAGATTCTGCATTGCAAGGATTAGTTCATGATTATCAACGGAAAAACAATATTCTGAGATTGGAGGATATTCTTCATCATCCTCTTCTTGGTCAACAGCATGCACATTCTTGTTCTCATTCCTCTGGTAGGATTTGAACTTGTTGCTTTTGAAGGAGGATCCTTGCTTCTCCGGTTTTGAGGATCCCGCTTGTCTCTCCTGGATCCTCTTGTCATCCTCTAGCCGGATAAACCTGAGTGCTCGAGTTCTTACTTCATCTAAATTCCTGCATGGTGTCATAACAAGATCATCATAGAATAATGAATCCTTAAGCAGTCCCATTTTGAAGGCTTCAACAGCCGTAGCCATATCCAAGTTGGGAATGTCCAAGGATTCTTTACTAAATTTAGTTATATAATCTCTTAATGATTCGTTATGATTTTGAGTTATCCTGTACAAATCACTAGTTAATTTTTCGAATTTTCTACTACAAGAGAATTGGTTATTGAATAAATTAACTAAATTAGCAAATGAAGTAATAGAGTAAGGGGGAAGACTTAGCAGCCATTTAAGGGCTGATCCAGTAAGAGTAGATCCAAATCCTTTACATAGGCATGCTTCCTTCAATTTTTCTGGGATAGGATTGATCTCCATCCTTTCCCTGTATTGTGCTATATGCTCCTCTGGATCCGTTGTGCCGTCATACAACTTCATGGTAGGGATATGGAACCTTTTGGGTACCTCTGCATCACAGATTGGTGGTGCAAAGCGAGATACCTTGTGGCTCCCATCTGCAATCTCTGGGATAGGCTTGACTACCCCTGGAACACTTGAGATCATGTCCTTTAGTTTCTGTAGTTCCCTGGCCATAACATGATTGGTACCTGTATCCTGCATGAACCCAAGGTTAGTAGTAGGATAATTATTTAAAGTGTTACCTCCCATTGGGTTCAAGTTAGGGAATCCATATTGCTGGGATTCTGGAACAACGGAGGGACCAGTGGAAGCAATGGTCTGCATTGGAATGAAGTCCCCTTGATGGACATCTAGACTCCCTGTTTGCAAACTTTTTAGGGATCCTGGCATCTGTAAGGATCCTGGTATCTGGGATAATCCTGGAACGAAGGAGGATCCTTGGCCCTGGAATGATCCTGGGATAAAGTAGGATCCTTGAAACTGCTGTGACCCCGGATAGGCTCCCGGATTCATGAAGGATCCCATATACTGAGGATAGGATCCTGCTGGCTGAAAATACGAGCCCGATGTCTGAGTCATTGCTGCTGACTTGAGATGTAATCCTCTCGTCTCCCCTGTGATTTGTACGTCTGGGATCCCTGATGGCTGAGAGGTGACCATTGGAGTCTCAAAACTCAAGGATTTTGGCATCAGTGGGGAATGATCCTCTGCCGCTTTCTTTTGTCTTTTGAGATCTCCAATCTCCCTGAGGATCCTGTCATTGGTTTCATCCTGCCGCTGCATACGATCCTTCATCTGCAAAATTAAAGCAAACACATCACTAGTACTGGGAATAGAAGAATTCATAGCAGAAGAAGATGGAGGTTTAGAGAAAGAAGGGGTTGGTCTCTTCTCAGCATTTTTCTGGGATCCTGCCGGTGGAGGAGGTAGAGTGGTTTGTGCTGAGGTGACTGCAGACATCGCCGTGGAGGTGTTCTTCAATGATGAAGCCATGTAACTCTTTGAAATGATTTCGAACAAAAGATTTTCTTTATGAATGAAGCACCAATTGCCCCACGGTGGGCGCCAAACTGTTTTGGTCAAAAATCACACAAGGATAATGTAACCAAACTTTATGTAAATGGGGTATGATGCTTGGTTAGCTATGAAAGTAAAGGATCACTTCTGTGATTAAGATACAAAGACACAATGATTTATACGAGGAAAAAGCCCTTGATCAATGTATGATCTCCGGCATAAAAAACCTCGGGTGATGGCAACTACCGATCACCAACTTCAATATAATAAAAATGTAGTTACAACTTCGGATAGTAATGAGCTGAGTACAAGGATCACTGAGTATCTAAGTGTTTGAGAGTTGTGTCGTATGTTGTGTGTTCTTCCGAATGAGGAAGACGGGTACTTATACATGTGTGGGTGACTTATTTTAGGTAAAATGACTAAATATCAGCTCATTACCCCTTTAGAAATAAAGATAATCTAGCCTAAATTGCTGCCCATTAATCAAGCTAAGTTTCCATATCCGGTACAACGTCTATCTCCAATTCAGCTCTTGCCATATTTGTAAAAGCGCGTCCCTGGATCATGATATGTAGGGCATATCCTGCTAGATGTTCCTGCAAAATAATATTGTAGTAATCGAAAGTGACCGTTAGTATAAGGATCACCTCAATGTCCCATGATCCTGATCCTGAGGTCTGGCTGAGGATCACTGCCTGCCAAAGAAATAAGGATCACTGGTTAGGATCACGTATAAGGATCATTCATAGTAAAAATCCAGCCCTAACAGTTAGTAGTAGGATAATTATTCAAAGTGTTACCTCCCATCGGGTTCAAATTAGGAACAATGGTTGTGAATCCATGTTGCTGGGATTCAGGGACAATGGAGGGACCAGTGGAGGCTATGGTTTGCATTGGAATGAAGTCCCCTTGATGGACTTCCGGATTTCCTGTTTGCAAATTTCTTAAGGATCCTGGCATCGGGAAGGATCCTGGTATCTGAGATGATCCTGGAACAAAGGAGGATCCTTGAACCTGGGATGATCCCGGAACAAAGGAGGATCCTTGAACCTGGGATGATCCTGGAACAAAATAGGATCCTTGAAATTGTTGTGCACCCGGATAAACTCCTGAACTCATGAGGGATCCCATATACTGAGGATAGGATCCTGCTGGCTGAAAATGTGGGCCTGATGTCTGAGTCATTGCTGCCGACTTGAGATGTAATCCTCTTGACTCCCCTATGATTTGCGCGTCCGGGGTCCCCGATGGCTGGGAAGTGATCATTGGAGTATCGAAGCTCAAGGATTTGGGCATCAGTGGGGAATGATCCTCTGCCGCTTTCTTTTGTCTTTTGAGATCTCCAATTTCCTTGAGGATCCTGTCATTAGTCTCATCCTGCCGCTGCATACGATCCTTCATCTGCAAAATTAAAGCAAACACATCACTAGTACTGGGAATAGAAGAATTCATAGCAGAAGAAGATGGAGGTTTAGAGAAAGTAGGAGTTGGTCTCTTCTCAGTATTTTTCTGAGATCCTGCCGGTGGAGGAGGCAGAGTTGTTTGTGATGAGGTGACTGCAGACATCGCCGTGGACGTGTTCTTCAATGATGAAGCCATGTAACTCTTTGAAATGATTCCGAACAAAAAGATTTTCTTATGAATGAAGCACCAATTGCCCCACGGTGGGCGCCAAACTGTTTTGGTCAAAAATCACACAAGGATAATGTAACCAAACTTTATGTAAACGGGGTATGATGCTTGGTTAATTATAAAAGTAAAGGATCACTTTCGTGATAGAGATGCAAAGACACAATGATTTATACGAGGAAAAAGCCCTTGATCAATGTATGATCTCCGGCATAAAAAACCTCGGGTGATGGCAACTACCGATCACCAACTTCAATATAAGAAAAATATGATTACAACTTTGGATGATAATGAGCTGAGTACAAGGATCACTATCGTTTTGAGCGTCTAAGTGTGTGAGAGTTGTGCTGTATGTCGTGTGTCTTCTTCCGAATGAGGAAGAGTGATATTTATACTAGTGTAGGTGACCTATTTAAGGTAGGTAAACTAATATTCAGCTCATTACCCCTTTAGAAACAAGATACAATCTAGCCTAAATAGCCGCCCATAAATCAAGCCTAGTTTCCATATCCTGTACAACGTCTTTCTTTGATTAAGCTCTTGCCATATTTGTGAAAACGCGTCCCTGGATCATGATGTCTAGAGCATATCCTGCTAGATGTTCCTGCAAAACAATATTGTATTGAGCGGAAATAGCCGTTAGTATAAGGATCACCGTAATGTCCCATGATCCTGATCCTGAAGTCCTCCTGAGGATCACTGTCTGCCAAAGGAACAAGGATCACTGGTTAGGATCACTTATAAGAATCACATATAATAAAAATCCAGCCCTAACAGATAGAAGCTGAAGCTTTTGCTCAAGTCAGAGAAAAAGAAGTTATATCCTTTATTAAAAGAAATATTATAACCAGATTTGGCATTCCCTCTGAAATTGTATGTGATAATGGTTCCCAATTCATTGGGAGCAGAACCACTAACTTTTGTGACAGTTGGGGAATTAAGATGATAACATCAACACCAGTCCATCCACAAGTCAATGGTCAAGCAGAATCATCCAACAAGATCATCATCAACAATCTGAAAAAGAAGCTAGGATCCAAGAAAGGGAAATGGGCAGAGGAATTGCCTTATGTGCTATGGGCTGATAGGACAACTCCCAAAAATTCCACTGGTCAAACACCTTTCTCTTTAGTATTTGGGGCAGAAGCAGTGATCCCAACAGAAATGGTGGTTCCAACTGCTAGAACAAGTACTCGTGATCCTGAAGAGAATGCTGCAATCTTAGCTCAAGACTTGGATACTATTGAGGAAATCAGGGATCTGGCTAGGATACGGATGGCAAGCTACCAACAAAGAATGGCTGGTGCTTACAATAACAATGTCAGGATAAGGAAGTTCCAAGTCGGGGATATGGTGTTGAGAAAAGCATTCCAAAATACCATCAATCCTGCTGATGGGAAATTGGCACAAAAGTGGGATGGCCCCTACTTGATTGAAGCCGAAGCAGGAAAGGGGGCATACAGATTACTAACCATGGAAGGAAATTTGTTACCAAGAGCCTAGAATGCTGTTCACTTAAAAAAGTATTTCATGTAAGCAGGATCCTTCTGATACATATGATCCTTACATTGAAGGCATCCCCGAAGGATCCCAGCAATGTCGATGATCCTCACTCTGGTAAAATCTTTATCTTAAAACTATTACATTTCCTTATTTTTTACCTAAGGATAAGGATCATGTATCCTTCATCCTCATCTCACAAGAATTTGAGTCATGATAGTCCAGGTATCCTCAGCATATCGTTAAAGATCTTCAAAAGCACCTCCGATCCTTGGGTTCAACCCCAGTTATCCTTGGGCTTGTCCCCAGTTTCCGCCTGTAGCGCACGATGATCCTGATATAGTTCACGTCTTTGGGACCAGTACCCACTTTCGGGGCTGACAACCTCATCGTACTGGCTATACCCAGGATCCTACGTATAATGGTAGACGTACCATACATTCGTTCCTAAGGTTTCTAACGTTTTCACGTTAGCTAAGGTTTTGACATTTTCATGTCACTAAGTCTGGATAGTCGCCAGTAAGGGCCATACTCCAGTTTACATACGATCCTTGGGCTTGTCCCCAGTTATCCTTTGGGCTTGTCCCCAGTGATCCTTTGGGATCATCCCCAGTTATCCTTTGGGCTTGTCCCCAGCTACTAACTTATCTTTTATATATTGGCTTAGTCCCAAGTTATATTCCATTTTGCAGGTTTCGAAGGTAAAACAATTAAGGATCATTAATCCTTACTACCCGTCAAAGTCCTACTTACGGTTATCCTAATTAAAGGTTGGGATCCTAACTTGGATCCTCAGGTATGATCCTTGACTGTGTTGATTATACTCATTATTCTGAACAACCCTCACACTTTGACAACTAAGCCTATGATCCTTGAAATAAACTACCTTGAAAATTTTCAATGATAGGATATTTGATCTAGGATCATATCCTAAATTTCTTAAACATGATTTGCTCAACTTTTGTTACTCTAACAAATCTGTTTCAAACAATTGGATAATAAGAGGATAAATAAAGGATAACAAAACAAGGTAAGCCAGAAAGATTAAAGTTATTTTATTAACAAAAGGATCTTAAACCCTTTCAAAAAAGTTGTCAAAATTGCCAACCCACGTTTCTACCAGCAAAACGTGGCCTGTCCACATGGGTTGGCAAAGGGTGTCCATTGTCTATGCGGTCATAGCAGGTGCAGGAAATTAAAAGCGGCAGGATCACAAAGGCTTCATCCCCCAAACAGAGGATCCCTCCACCATTTGCGATCCTACCTATTGTCCAAAGGATCCAGGATCCTTAACCCTAAAAACTATTGTTTAAGTTACAGACCATAAATTGTTTCAAAACATCAACAACCACAAAAACCACTTAAAAAAATTGGGCTCCGGCCTAGTCTCGAAATATCCATCATCGCCCAATCCTGCAACTCAAACCTTCGCTGCTCCATCACCACCAGCTCCACTAGCTTCTCCACCCTGATCCTTGCCAGCATCACCACCTTCGAGCATAGGGATCTCCTCGGCCTCATCATCATCTTCCAACTCTGCCAGCCTTGCCTTCCAGCCCTCCACGTCCCATGAGCTCTTGTCGAAGGCAGGATCCTGAGCCTCCGCAGCCATCTGCAGTTGTATCTTATGCATAGCAATTGCGGCAGAGACCTTGGCATCCTGGGTGATCTCCTGCTTCTCGCCATCCATGTTGATCAGCATTTGAGCAGCTTCATCCTTTGTAGCCCGGAGTTCCTTCTCAAGATCAGCTATCTTAAGATCCTTCAACACGCCCATTTGTTGGAGGTCGGCGATTTGGCTATCCTGATCCTCGACGTGGCCAAGGTAGGTCTCTATTTCAGCAAGTTTCTGCAAAAAAGGGAAAAAGGTAAGCTCAGGACCAGGTGATCCTCAAGGAAGCAGGATATGCAAGCAGGATATTTAAGGAGGATACGCAGGCAGGGGCAATGATCCTTACCTCATTGACGTAATCAAGAAACTGTTGGCGGAGCAGGGGAAATCCTTGGAGATCCTCAGAAGCCTTTCTCTTCTTTCCTTTACCCTTAACAGGTGCTTTAGGGGCTGAAGCTGAGGGACTAGCAGCAGGGGTCTTCTTCCTAGAAGACTTGACATTGGCAAGATCATCAATACCAAACTTGGAGGCAGACTTAGCAGACTTAGCAGATTTCCCAGCGCCTACACAATCAAAATAAGATAAGTACCCTAACTAATTTAACAGTCTTACATAGAACTACTTTTTAATGAGAATACTTACTTGACATTGTGGCAGATGCGGAGGATACTTCCTGTGAATCTTGGATGGTGACTTGAAAACTTCTGGTTTCAGGATCAAGCTTTCTGAAGGCTAGAACTCTCTCTCTTGCAGCAGGGGTCAACTTGAGATGAGTGACGGATATAGCTGCACAAAAGACAAAAAAGACATTAGTGATCCTTATCATAAGGGGCAAGTCTGATGGTGATCTTTCCAGGATCCTCTATCCTACCATGAGTGGCCCACTCCTTGGGCAGATCCTTCCCATTAGGGATGGTATCCCTCCTAACAAAGAAGAATCGTCGCTTCCAATTTGTATCATTTTTAGTGACCTTAAGAACAGGATGATCCTCTCCGGCTTTCCGTTTGAATAGATATCGACAGGAACCAAACGTGGTGAGATCATATAGCTCAGCCAGCTCCGACATCCCTAAGTCAATCCCCTCCTGCTCAATGATCCTCTCAAGGGTATACAAAACCCTCCAGATCATCGGCATGGCTTGGATATAAGAGATGCCGGTCAAAGAAAAGAAGGATTGGGTGAAAGCTGGAAAGGGATATGAATATCCTATGGTGAACGGAGTAACAGGAAAAGCTACCCATGTGTCAGAAATAAAATTGCTTAAAGCGGTGGGAGTGAAAGACTTGAAGATAGCATCCGCCGGAAAACAGTGACGGATCCTATCGATGTGAGCATCGGTGAAGCAACACCTCTCAGTGGGAGAGTCCTTGATGATCCCTTGACCTTTTAAGGGACTGTTCTTCTTGTGATCCTTGTGAGGAAAATTCCGGAGCAACATATTCGCGATAGAATGGAAAAAGAAAGAGGAACAGAGTAAGAGAAGGAAAGAAAAAAAAGAAAGAATACCTGATCGATCTTTCGGACGAGATTATAAAGGGAGTAGCTCTTGAATTTAAATGCAAATTGATCCTAACTCTATCTCCTATTTATAATGATGATCTGCAGGATTGTCACTTCAATGACGTAAAAGTTGCAACGGCTAGTCCGACTTCAACGGCTAGTTATCCGAGTTGCCCGTTGCAGATAAGATCAAAGCAAAATATAACTCATTAATTTACAATATAAGTCCTTATATTTTGGGGGCAATTGTTAGGGCTGGATTTTTATAATACATGATCCTTACATGTGATCCTAACCAGTGATCCTTGTTTCTTTGGCAGATAGTGATCCTCAGCAGAGTTCCAGGATCAGGATCACAGACCATCATAGGATCCTCATGCTAACAGTTGCTTTCATTGAATTTAATGTCACTTTGCAGGGATGTCTAGCAGGATCCGCTCTTAGCATCACAATCAAGGGACGCGTCTTTACAACTTTGGCATATGCTTAATCAGAGATGAACGTTGTGAAGGATATGGAAACTTGGCATGATTTAAGGGCTATAATTTAGGCTAGATTTACTTTTATTTCTAAAGGGGTAATGAGCTGATTATTAGTTTGTTTACCTAAAATAGGCCAATCACACTTGTATATATAACACTCTTCCCCATTCGGAAGACACACAACACATTTCTCACACGCTTAGACACTCGAAACTATAGTGATCCTTGTACTCAGCTCATTATCATCTGAAGTTGTAACCATTTTTTCTTATATTGAAGTTTGGTGATCGGTAGTTGCCATCACCGGAGGTTTTTTATGCCGGAGATCATACATTGATCAAGGGCTTTTTCCTCGTATAAATCTTTGTGTCACTTGCATATTTCTTACTAAAGTGATCCTTTACTTTTTCAACTAACCAAGCATCATACCCCGTTTACATAGAGTTTGGTTGCATTATCCTTGTGTGATTTTTAACCAAAATAGTAACGTGTATTAACAAGTATTGACATTAGTCTAACATCTAGTTATTAAAATTGCCATTTAATTTAAAAAATAAATATATAAATATAAAATAATTAGGTATTGATGATGAGGGCTCCATCCCACACCCTGCAAGTTAAAGTGGGGCATGATAAAACCCCCTGACTGACGTGGATCCTACATGTCGCTTACGTGTCTTCATAATGCCCTTAGGGGCTCCATCCCACACCCTCTAGCCTTAGTACCATTAAATATATAAGGATCCACTTAATAGCCTCCCAATGCCTCTTTCCTATATTTGCAACGTATTCGTTAACCACACTAACATAGTTTTTATTTGGACTTACACACACCATTAGACACATTAGACTTCCAATTGCGTCAACATTTACCACTTCATCAATTTTAGAATTTCTTTATAAAACTGAAACTAATTAAAGTACTACAAAAGAAACACGCGACTCGGATCAGTGATCTTTTTGTATTTGATTACCAGCATGGTACGTGTCACACAGATCACCATCATTTCTTGTGATCCAACTGCCATTGATTTTGACCTTCGAGTAATGGTTGACCAACATCGACTCCCATCATAACTCATAGAAACACCAAGAGAATAGATAGATGGAAGACATTTTATCAAATGAACCCTTTCTACCTGCCAATGTAAAGGCCCGTTATAAAGTTGACAGTGAACAACACCACATTTTTGTTGGATCGATTACCTTATTCTTTGACATCCTAGGATTTTACCCAGAATATCAACATCCTCAGCAGCTGCTAACTATCACAAGCTGCTGTAGACTTTGACCTATCAGAAGCATTTGACTTTCTATAATTGTCACAATCTCTAGCATCAGCATAGTATACAAATTTGGCCCATTAGGACTAAGACCAAATTCTGACTTTGACTTTCTTCGATTTTTTTTTCCAGAAATAGATTATTTGCAGCCCTATTAATCAACAACAAAATATGGTCAATCACAGTCATTATGCTACTTTGACCAGCTTTGACCTTTATCAAAATGTGGCCATATTTTCTCCACAAAATAATGAGTTGTAGGGTGTCAAGACTATCCCAATTGCCATCATTAACCCAAAATTTGTTCAATAACACCAGAGCCCCCATCCAAGAACACCCAACATAATGCAAATGAGTCAACTGCAAATAATATTGGCACCAACTGCCACCTGCATCATCCAACACTAGATAATATTGGCCGAACGGTATGTTGGGTTAATCGGTTGGTTTAACGTGTTACATAAAAAACGAGAGAAGTGAACCCAAAGACTAGTCTGGTGGGTGAGAGAGTCCATTTGGTATATAAACCCCACATTGATTGCCCATATACAACCGATGTGGGACAAGTCCCATACCTTGCAATGGTTTCGATCCATAAGATAACGGGTCACGGGTCAACCGGTCATCCATCAGCTAATGGGTCATGGGTAATATTCTTTTTTCATGTGCTTTGTATTTTCTAAATAAATAGGTTTGGTTTTGTTCTTTTAATATTGTACTCTTTCTAACAAGTCACCCTCATTATAGCCAATTGCTTTGGGTACTTTGAACTTCCCATGGAAACACAAAGTGACACCATGAATATCAGCATGAACCGGAAGATGTGGTTATCAATTTCACAAGTGAAATCCGATCCCCTGGCCAATTGCATAATACTTTTTGTCAACACCTTTTGGATTTCAACTGATTTAACCCTCAAAATCATGTGTCACCAGTCTAGGCGAACAGGTCATGGAAACACATTAGCACTGTTTTCAAATGGTGTGAGCCTTGCTCCCATGTGTTGAGCTACATAAGTCAATCAAGGAGGGACTAACAATATAGTATTACACGTCACATAAATAGTTTATCATTCACCGATGCTTACATTTGCAAGCCCACATACTATTAACTCCTCTTAATTGCTTCACCGGTCACAATCCATGTATAAATAATTTTATCTTTTACAGATGCTCACATTTCATTGTTTCTTTGGTTTGGTCTATGAAGGGATTATGGTAAGTGGGCTTCCAATAATTTTCTTGGGAAAGTACCTCTCAGGCTAAACATATAATTTTAGATATGTAATAACTTTAATATTGTGTATAATAATTTGATTAAGATGTGTAGATTAGAAAGATTAACCATACAAGTGAGGTTAAAACAAAAATATAATTGCATATATCACAAAATAAACATTACTTATAATTGGCAACACCATTTAGGACTATAAGGCTTGAAATTGCATTAAAGATCACTACCGATGATTATTATGCGTTAAAAGGAATACACTCATAGGAAACCAAAATTAAGTTAGTATAATTTTAGGTAGCGTTCGTTTCATGTCATGGAATGGAATGGAATTAGGAAGTTTTTCTTTGTAAAATTGATGTTGGTTGGGGGAGGGAGGAATTTGAAATCCTTCACTTTAATGAAATTTGTGACTATTTCAACATTCCTTAGAAATCCTCCACTCTAACGAAGGAATAGAATGGAATGTTGAAATTGTCACAAATTTCATTGATTAAAGAAATTCATTGGATTTCAAATTCCTCCCTCCCCAAACCAAAATCAATTTTACAAAGAAAAGCTTCCAAATTCCATTCCATTCCATTCCATGAAACGAACACTACCTTAAGTCTTTACTTTACTGTAATGTTTATCTTGATTTATATCAATTTGAAGCTATGAAGAATTTTCCTCTTTGTTTCTTTGGATTTATAATTTTATATGCTGTGAGTTGATGTCATTAATCTATCATAAGACACTTTCAGGCATATCTACTTTTTTGGCTCAACCTATCAGGGTAATATTATAAATGGCTTAAGTCTTAATCGACCACTAAAAAGTCTTTCTATTTTTTTCTTTCAGAAATATTATAAATTGACCATTGACCGGTCACTTTCTTTTATTGTGAAACCATTGAAAAGTTCAATGTTTTTTTGGTGATTTTTTATTACATTATTTGTTTTAATGTTTTTCGGTGTATTACGTAATTAGAAAGTAAAAAGTATTAAATTATTATGAGTTGTGAGTTTATTCATATTAGTTTTTAAAGAATATTGTTTTGTGATTCGTTTGTGAGTTTATTTATATTAGTTTTTAAAGAATATTGTTTTGTGATTCGTTTTATTGGTTTATAATTTTAAGATATACGAAGACATTTCAATAGAAAGTCATCCAGAGCTTTTGTCTTCAAACTGTATTCCCGTGATCTTTCATGGATCCGTAGTAGAAATCAGTCTAGTCTTTTATCACCTAAATAGTAAAAAAAAAGATAGGGAAAATGTCACAGAATAGTAACCAATTTTCAAAAGTGTTCTAATTAGGTCACTTGTATCTTTTTTGTCCCAATCAGATAACTTAACAATCAAATCGAGCTATGTCCTTTTTTACATGTGTCAAGAGAAAAATGGAGCATAAGATGTTGGGTCGAATTATTTTATTATATAAGTTTATATTTATTAAAAATAAAAACACTTTAATCACATTAAAAATAAAAAAAAAAAAAGTTAAAACCCACGTCATCACTCGACGTTAGCATCAACTAAAAGGTGAAAAAGAAACAAAAATCCACATGACAACGGTTACCTATGAAATGGATGAAAAACCATTTATTTTAACGAAAAATGAATGTTGAGTGAACTAATTGGAACACTTTTGAAACTTGAGTGACCTAATTAGAACACTTTTAAAACTTAGTTCCTGTCTAAGTAGTGATGACTTTTACACAATGAATGGTTAGTGGTAGCATACGACTTAATATCACATGTCCATCACTAAAAAAATAGGCAGTTACGTTAACTATTTTATTTGAGCTACAACAATTCTCTTAATTGTGACGGATGAAATGTGTCAAAAAGTATACGTTTTATTTTATTTTTTTAGTTTTGTTTATTCCATTAAACATAATTCTTAAAGTTAGCCTGGCACATGTCACGTAAATTTCATCTATGAAACCATTGCTAGTGGAATACTCCTCTGGATTGCATTATCTTTTGGTCAACACATTCTAGATCTCAAATGGATTGTCTTAACAATCGTTTGATATCTGTCCGGGTGATGTGTGGAACACAAACCCGAATTTTTATATGCACACTAACCCTGTGTTCAAAAGCTGTAACTTTGGCTCCCCATTGGTCAACTATGGTGCACCATGCCCTTGGTGTTGAAATTAACAAAATAAACAAGTCAGTCATGGACAAACAATCAAGTAATATAGTATTACAAGTCACAATCAATGCATAAATAGTTTATCGTTCATTGATGGTTGCATTTGTAGGACAAATTAGTCTTCGTAACCAATGTCTTCACGGGTCACAATCCATAAATACTTACATTTTGTTGTTTTCTTCCTTTGGTCTAAAAGTGGGAATCATGATGAGTGGGCTAAGGGTTTCCAGTAATTTTTATTTCAAGAGTACCTACTCACAAGCTAATATATATAATCATAGATACGTATTGCTTCAATATTTTGTAAAATAATTGTTTTTACATATGTAAATTAGAGAGATTAACCATTCAAGTGATGATAAACCCTATATATAATTTCATATATCACAAAATAAACATCACTAATAAGTGACGACGCCATTCAAAAGTATAAGACTTAAAATCACATTCAACGATGATGTGAGGTTAAAGAGGTTTGATTTGGATAGACTCAAAATCACATTTTCTGTGTAAAACACATACACTTCTATGAGACCTTTAAAGAGGTAATTAATTATACCTTCCTGGACTGACGTCTTAATCTGAAGCGTAGCGTGCCATTATTCTTAGTCTTGATTATCGAGTTAAATCTAAGAATCAGTTTCAACTCAACTATCAAACTTAAAAGGACAAAACCATTTATTTAGCATGCAAAAAACTAAAACACATTTTATATCATCTCATAAAACCGAAAAAATCCAATTCGGAAGGTTGAACCGTCCTTGTAAGAACAACACACAAACAACAACATAGCATAAGAACGGACTCTTACACTGTAAAAAGTAACATGCAAATCTGATGATGTTGATCACTTCATCCAGATATGAAATTTACCATACAATATACATGCACAAAATCTTCTCCGGTGTCTTTATGTGTTGATTAGACTATGTTAAAATCCACAAAACCCAACATTAAAACTGAGGGGATGTAAGAAACAGATATCCTCTACTGATATATATTTTCTACTATACTTGATGGAAAAAGTAAAATTAAACTTCAAAACATCTCCGGATGCCTAAAATCACTTGCACAGAAAGTTAAAAATCTAGACCTAATAGGGGTTAATTTTTATCCTCTAAAATTTGTGTTTTCAACAAACTTATAGATGATGACTTTAAATTAGTAAATTTAAATTGTTTAACAAAAATAATATATAGAAGTTATTCTTATCTCTAAAATTTGTGTTTTCAACCAACTTATGGATAGTGACTTTAAATTAGTTAATAATATCTACTAGGTTATAACCCCATGTATTACACGGGTTAAATAAATAAATTTTATAAGCTAAATAATAAATAATTATATTTTTAAAAGTCTCCTTTATTGCACGGGTTGAAAAAATGTAATTTTATATATTAAATAATAAAAAGTTATATCTATAAGAACCATATGTATTGTACGGGTTGAATAAATACAATCTTATATACCAAATAATTAAAAAAAATATATATCTTTAAAACCATTTGTACTACACGGGTTGAATAAATGTAATATTGTTTACCAATAAATAAAAAAAGTCATATTTTAGAAAACCCCCATGTATTACATGGGTTGAATAAATATGATTTTATATACCAAATAATAAAAAAAATATATTTAAAAAAACTAACGGATTTTTTATATTTAAAGTAGGATAAGAATGAATATTAATCTTTATTTATTTAGTTAATATAAGATTGAAAAATCATATGATTGAATAGGTGGGGGGTTGTATGATGATAAATCGGTTAACTCTATTATAATGTCATATGTTTTTAGTTATATATTTTTGAATTATATTTGTAATTTTGTTGGGTATTATTTCATTAAAAAGTGCATATTATACATATAATTATATTATGACTTAAGTTATTGATATCATTCGAAATATTTTTTTGATTTTATGTCTAGCATTATATATACTATGGTAAAAGTTTAAAGTTTATTAGAGATAACTACATTATCGAATAGAATAAGAGTAAATTTGTATGTTACAAACAAAAAGTAAGTGTCTGTAAAAAAAAGTAATAATTTGGGTAAAAGCCAACAAAAAAATGTAGTTGTTATATGACATGTTAGGTAATATAAACAATGAAGATAATATGATATAATAAATCAAATAAAAATATTATAAATGAGAAGTATACATTAATTATAAATAATTTGAAGTGAAAAACTACACATGAACAAAGGCCCATGTGGTTATATCATTTTTACCCTTTTAGCCCAAAAATAAATCTTTTAACATTTGAGCCCCCAATGTTTTTTTTTTTTCAAACTCTTTTAGCCCCTAACACTAACCCCATCCATTTACTTTTAGGGGCCAAAGGGGTTAGAAAAAAAGATGTTGGTGGCCAAAAGGGTTAGAAAGAAAAAAAGACGGTGAGGGCTCAGATGTTAAAAAAATATTTTTTTGGCTAAAAGGGTAAAAGTGATATAACCACAGGGGCCAAAATCGTAATTTACTCTTTATAATTACTTGAAAGTTAATATCAACTTTGGAATTCGTATGAATTCTTATTAGATTTGATTAAATATTATTAATAATAAGAATTTGTATTAGAATAGATTTTAGATTTGATTAATTAACAATAAGAATTTGTATTAGATTAGATTAAATATTATTATTATTATTATTATTATTATTATTATTATTATTATTATTATTATTATTATTATTATTATTATTAATCTATACTATATAATAAAGAAACATGTTTTGAGACACTTGTCAATAAAATTTGATGTCAATATAATATATCTATATGTATCTATATTATATATTAAAAGAAATCATTTTTGAAACATTTTTCATTCTTCTATTTAATTGATTAAATTTGACATTCTCCCATTGATAGTATAGATAGATAAAGATATACCAAAAAGTATATTGACATCAAGTTTTATATTATATTAATTCCGTACCTAATTTCTTAATCCAACTAAAATCAATAACCAAATTTGGATCAAGAATCAAAATATCCCTTTATGAGATAATGTTGATTTTTTTAATAAATACGCAAATGACTGTGTTTGACATTTTGGATTAAACTAAATCAAATTAAATGAATTTACAAAATAATTTGTATTAGAATAGATTTTAGATTTGATTAAATGTTATTAATAATAAGAACTTATATTAGATTAGATTAAATTAAATATTATTATTATTAGTATTATTAATAATTTTAATCAATTAAATGAGAGAATGACAAGTGTCTCAAAAGTGGTTTCTTTTATTATATAGTATAGATTTATTTAGCCAGAAAAAAACAATTGAGATCTCCCCATAAGTGTCACCAAATATTAATTTATTATATAGTAAGTATACAATAGATATAGATAAATATGTTTTGTTTTCTGGTTAAAAAGAGTAATATTATATCACCTATGGATTAATACAAACAAATTTACTACAGAATTTTTTGAAAGTCACTATTTTGTATATTGTTAGTGCGATTAGATATACAGTAACTTTATCTTCAGTATATTATATCACGTATGGATTAATACAAACAATTTACTCAAATTTTTAAATCGTTAGTGTGGTTAGGTATAGAATTAATTTTATATCCCAGTGACACTTGCATTGTGTCGTTTTTCTTCAAAGAAATTTCATTGAAGGGGAACCTCTAATATTTTACCTCTGTGTATACACACACTACAATATTTTATATAACAATTATTTTATATAATAATTTGTTTATAACATGCATAAATTAGAAGGATTAGCCATTCAATTGACGTTAAATCCTATGTAATGAACATAAGGCATAGGCAGTTATCTTAATTACATATATCAAAACATCACTTATAGATGAAGACACCATTTGGGACTTGAAATTGCATTCAACAAGTTCAATATAACGATTCTTGATCTTGAAAACATTAACGTTGACTTGGATAGATCATAGATCAGTTATCTTCCTTACTTCCCTACCTGGATCTTGTGAAAATCTATCTGTTTGTTCACTTGATATACATATTTGCAAGAAGTATATATTATGATGACCAATTGATAGAACAATATTGTAGGGACGTTTGTTTAGAAAGGATAAACATGCACAGAAATAGATAAGTCAATCAAGGAGGGACTAACAATATAGTATTACACATCACATAAATAGTTTATCATTCACCGATGCTTACATTTGCAAGCCCACATACTATTAACTCCACTTAATTGCTTCACCTGTCACAATCCATGTATAAATAATTTTATCGGGATGCTCACATTTCATTGTTTTTATTTGCATTGATTGTAGCTTAAAGTTAAGCAATCTTTGGCTGATGCTTGCATTTTCTTGGTTTTATTTGTATAATTGGGGATTATTTGGAATTTTCCTCCAACAGGACCTGCTTTGGCTATATATGCAGACAATAGGATTTGCAAATGCAATCACAAATTTAAATAAAAATATGAACAATAATAAATTGAAGTTTGAGATATATGCTTCAACGATCAGTAACATACACAACGGAATGATTTTATTATTGGAGATCATACATAAATATAAGGAAATGCTCTTAAAACATGTTTAATTTAGAGGTCGGAAGACATATTTAGGGCTGTTCATAAGTCGAGCTGAGCTGGGGGCAAGCTCGGCTCGGATTTGAAACGAGCTGAAAATCTAAGCTCGGGCTCGGCTTGGTTTGACTGATTTTATAAAAAAATTAACATGTAGCTCACAAAATTTAGTAGTTTAACATATATATTGGACGTTTAATATTTGGGACATCTATGAATCATAGTTAGGGAGTAGGGACCATATGTTTTTGTCAGGGTTTGTGAGGGTTGTCTGCTGAATGAAAATAGGAAATGTTACCATTCAACTTACATGGACAAAAGGTTAAATTTCTCCAAACGATAAAAAATCCATAAAATTCCAAATCTAAAATCACTTGCAAAGAAAGTTAAAAATCTAGATCTAAGTTTACATGTTTGCTTAGTTTGCATTTTGAAGATTTAAAACAGGTTCAAAACAATACAATCGACACTTTATATCTCATTGAAGAAGGCTTCATGCATAGCAGGTTATCACGTTGACATAATCAATATCGAAGAACCCATGCCGTATAAACACAAAATGCACAAAATCTAATCTAGTTATCAAAAAAAGAGATAAAACAATCTTAAAAAAAATAAACCATTTGAAGTCTCGGGCATCAAACGGGAACCAATGACTCACTTAGGCATTTAAGCAAACAGGTGATGTGCATCATTATATATTAATTAAATATTAGAAATTACACATGAATAAACAGAATCGTACTTCACAATGGTGATAAGAAGCGTCTCATTAGTTAGATTTTAGAAAATATTTTACGCATGTAGGCTGTTTACGCACACATTTTTTTCGGCCTAAAAACATGTAGAGCCAGTCAAGTAATAACTAAAATGGATCAGAATAACAGATGGGGCTTAATTGGATTCTGTTTTATTTTGAGCCCAAGCCACATTTACATACATCTTACCCACATTCCTCAATGAAAGTTATAGCGTACTCTGTTTAGACGGCGGATCTGCTTACCCAGCAATGCTAATTTAAAGTGGAGTCAAAACTCACAGGATTTTCATCAAACAGGTGGTATGCGTGCACAGTGGCGAAGCTTGAGATTTCCGACCTGTGGTCGAAAACGTATATACCTAAAAAAAATATAAAACCAGGTGTCGAAACATATATATGTAAAAATTTCTATAAGAAAAGTTCGGGGGTCGGGCGCCCCTCCCGGCCGCTACAAAGCTGCGCCCCTGTGCGTGCAGAAGCTCAATTCAATAGAATTCTAATAATTCAGCTCGCTACTGTTCCTCCACACACCGTTTTCCAGATTCTTATTGGTCACGGTCCTTTACCAGTCAGCTGCCTATCCGAAGATACAAAAGGGTCCGGTTCTAGGTCTCGGGTCGGGCCAGTCTTGTGCAGCATGGTAGTTCGTAACAGTTATGTGTAAGGTGTGATTAAGGTCTAATTCATTTTTACATGTCTTAGAATGTCATTAATACGACTAGCAAACGGTGGGGTGGGTCAGGTTGTGTAATGTGTCCAAACTGTCAGGACGGGTTGGGTTGGGTTGGGTTTGGTTGTGTAAAGTGTCAAATTCGGGTCGTCTCTGAATCGGCAGCTTTTAGAAAAACATGTAAAATGGATTGGGGTCAAAACGGGTTGGGTCAAAATGGCGGCATGGCTACTGCTGTGGTAGCACCGACGGCTCCAGGTAGATGACCCTTCTTGCTTAAAATGACTTTAGTCCTTTGGTGGCTTTTGTATATTTGCTTTTTCCTGTGTAGGTTTCTGATTCCCGTTTTCTTGTCATTTTCCATTCCATTCCATCCTTCATCTGATTTGCTTCTTTTTGCGTTTGATACCTCTGTCTCCAGTTTGTGCACAGTCTGCTAAAGAAAAAATACGTATAACGTCATACAGTATTTCAAGAATATCAAAACAGGGTATCAGCAAAACAGTACAATGGATTTAACTAACCTTATTATCCTTAGCACACAGAGTACTTGTAACTGTAACAGTTAAAAAATTTATTAACTCACCAAAGTGTCCCGCAAAAATAACATTAGATAGACCGAAGTGTGACACCCATGTCATAAAAATACCAAACTTGATCCACTTGTAATGATTTGGTTCCATTTGCACCTTCCAAATAAACAATCCAGATTGCCAACCTGTCAGGTGACACAATGCCTTCCCTTTTGTCAATCAAATAATAAGCCCAATTTGATTTCTTAGTTGACTTTTGCTTATGACCTGAATTGACCATATCATTATTAAGATTTCCTGCCATATACATCAGATATTGACTAGCAGAAATCTGATTTTGACTATTACAAACTTTATATTCCAACTGCTGTTGACTTTGGCCCTCCACCCATTGCTTCCTAGCTCTATGTGACTATGTGTCATTGGGAACCAGTAGTTATGCAGTTTCTTAAATATATATCAAACAGTGGCTGTTAAGTATGTCGTAGAATCTGTTCAAAGTAACTTCACTAACATTCATACCTTTTACTTTTAGTATGCAGAATATTAGTTGCCACAACTTTTTTCTTTCTGTCATACGTGTTATATTTCTACTTATATATTTTGCTTATATGAAACTTGATATTCAGTAGAGGAAAATTGCTACATGCTATACAAGGAAAAAAAACTTATGCGCTACTGGAAATTCCCGTTTCTGTTGTTAAAGTTTCAGGACCCCATGTGAGAGTTTGATTAATTATATGGTCGGAGTTGCAAGCTTAAACGGGTTAGTGTTTGGGGTAAATGGGTTTAGGACCACATATTACTCACAAGATTAAAAACGTATCCAAAAGGGTTCAACCCGTTTATGATACTCATAGCACGTTTAACTTACCGTGCTAAATAGATAAATGGATAGTGCCAAGGGGTGTTATGGAGGTGTTGCATCAAGTAAAAGCTATAAAGGCTGGCGCTTTATACATTTGTTCATCAGTGTCTCTGGCTGCGTTATGTGGGTTTGGAATTCTTGCAGATTGCCATCTACTATTTTACTTGTGACATTGGCTTACTTATGCAGGTCAATTCAAGTCAAAGGTAAAAAATATTAGAAGTCAAATGCTTGTGGTCAATGGTCAACTTTATGGGAGTTATTGGGTCAAAGTTTGCTATGAAAATGATAAAGGGAGAAGCAGGTTAATAAGTTATCTGAAAGTAAAATACGGACAAGGGATGAATGACCCTGATCATGGCAGTGAATGTGGAACATATCTGGGTTTTGATCATCTGGATTTGGTCAAAGCTTATAAAAGGTGGGCCACAGTCAACCAGAAGTCAATGCAGTCAAAAGTCAACATTGAAGCATGAGAAGTCAATGCAGGAAAACACTCCAAAAGAACATGAATTATACAGTCAAAGTTGGAATTCTACTATGTTACCATATGAGTGGGAGTATAAAGAAAACTGCTTTTCGCTTTGGGTACAACTTGTGAAGCAGAAGGTACATTTGACAATGCACTGGAAATATGCAGATGATTTCCTGTTGGGTTGGTTTTCTATCTTCTATCAGTACGCATTCCCAGGTCCGAACTTTAGAAATGTAAACTTGTGCTTAATTTTTTTTTTTGGAAGGTGAGAAAAAAATCCAAGGGTTGACTTTTTGGTCAAACTGGCAGGTCGAATTTTGATGCGATGGTATAAGAGAACTCTATTACAGTAATGGAAAGTCGAACGTTGCATTTTCGAACAGATAAAGCATTAAAAACACGTCGGTGTTACATTTTTCCAACATCATGCCCCAACTCAACCTTCGATGTCATAAAATCAATAAAGTAAATAACAAGGCTAATATGATAAAACTGTTTGCACTGCAAACTTTGGAGTAAGTAGCTTGGTTTCATCTTTCTAAGAAATAACATTTAATTTGTTTAAAAGAGAGTTTAATGCTAAATTCTACATATTAGAAGACTGGTTTAAAGATCAATTCCTGTCATGGTTGTAAAACAAGGTCTCCATGGCCGAGTACTCCCCGAGTAGTCGCTACAAGGTAGGCTGCAGAGTCGACTTTTAAACGAGTTGGTGTTGTTTGTTTTTTTCCAGAAAAGTTCGGCTCTTCTGTCTATGCGGCATAGAGCACGCGCAGACATTGCCACACGTAGATTGTTTGTTTTTTCGAAAACGTTTCAATAAAAAACGTCTATGCGAGCTCTTCTTAACGCAAACTTGACCCAGACATTTCTAAGATTTTCTAAGGTCTGCAGATGGTTAAACACCACTACCCACCACCACCGTTTTGACTTGAAAATTGGATTACTGTTTTTTTTTTTTTTTTTTGCTTGCAGCGCAGCCACTCATTTTGACTTGAAATGAACTGAATCACTTAGTTTTGGCCTACTTAGCTGCTAACTTCTGTTCACTTTTTCAACAAAATTTGCATTTTAGTTTTTCAGATTAGGACCAGCAATTTGTTGACACAACACAACACAACAACACAATATGAATTCATTACAAAATATGCGGGTTAGTGACTAGTCTAAAGCCTAAACGGGTTCGTGTTAGTCTTGCGTCAACTATGTGAATAGGTTTAGCTAAACGGGTCAACACAAGGTTGTGTTGACCCAGTCGTCTGCAACAAACACCTTGCTGCGAGGTTGATCCAATTCCCCAGTTTGCAGAAACCCTCCAATGACAAGACATGATGATATTAATTTTGTTGGGCATTACGTCGAACAACCTCACTGCATTCTTCCATTCACCAATCTTCACGTCCTTCATTGCCCTCACCACTTCGCTATAGGGCCTGTATGGATGTCCAAGTTCAGACCACACACACCAGCCCTCTGTGACCTTTTTATTTCTTGTTTTTTTATATCACAATTATTGTTGATGATATTAGCATTTAAACAGTTAAAGATAAAGCATAACATGAAAACCCATTTTCAAATTACTTTGTTTATATGTATATGTTTGTTTCAGTGCTCTCCACAGCTTCAACATGATACCCAAACTTTACAATCCGCTGAAAAGTCAAAAGTCAACTCATGGAAGTCAAATGCAGCAACATCTGACATTTTCTTGCCTACATTATATATGACACTAGTGGCACCTGATTATACAAGTATATTCTTGAGCCCGATGTATTTTCTTTCTTTTATTGACATGAGCTAAATATCTAGGTGGAGAACACTAATATATAACTATCATCCAATGAATTCATCAACATCTTTTCTCTATCTTCATCTTATATGCATGCACACCACATGTTTGATAAAAGTCCTGTGTGAGTTTTTTCCAAATAGACTTTCTCTGTACTTCTTTCAGTTTCATGAGATCAAATTACTTGGTTTCACTTAGCATATGCAGCAAAAGTAACAAGCTTAGTAACAAAGGTACAAGAAGAAGAACAACCTTGATTTATTGATTATTAGTTATCGGTTTTTGTTTCATGGTTTTTGATATCACAACTATTTTTTGTTGATTCAGTTGGTTTCTTGATGTTGCAGCACACGGGTCATGTGGGTCGCCTTCTCCAAACCCACACCCAACTGCTAAACAATATCTGTGGAACCACTGAAGGTTAAATTGACCAGTTTTGACTGAAAAAGAGGATCTTGGTTTAACTTAGCATATGCAGCAAAAGTAACAAGCTTAGTAACAGAGGTACAAGAAGTAGAACACAACTTATTGAGCGCATGTTCTTATGGCTCTTGATTTATTCATTATATTAGTACTTAATATTAAGAATCGTGGTTACATTATGTTCTTTGTTCAATCAGCGATGTTACATATATAGATTTTATTTGGATATTTTTGTTTTCATAGACCTGGTTCTTGAAGCGATAGTGAAGCAGAAGACATTGAACATAAGAAAATGCTTCGTCAAGTTAAAAAAAGTTCTTGAAGAGGTTCAGATTTAAATTATTTCATTTCCTTCTCTTGATATAATTTTTTATTTTTTCTGGTATTTTCTAAACATCCCTGGATGGTTGATGATGCTGGATTTCCACTTAATGCTTCAAAGCTTTTACTACTTATGTTGCAATTATCTTATTATTCACTTTGTTCTAGCACTTCTTATGGATGGATATTCCCGAAGTAATTGCCAGTTATACGACTATATTTTTATTTACCAACTTTTTTTCAGAAAATAATGTTTCATACCAGGTTGATACTATCGTTCCGGTGTTCACACAGTTTCAGTGTATTTTTATGATTTGTCACAACGTGATTAACTATAATAATATGAGTATGTTATTATCACTGTGTTCATACTGATTTCACATGAAGATTATTGGTGAGATGGACTAATAAAGTTACAGAAAATATGTGAGATTACTAGCAAAAGATGAAGATGATAAGCTTGTCGAGACAATCTCGTATGATGTAATTCCACCATATGAAAAAGCATAGAGTACTTGGGGAAAACTTCAACGCAACTTGTATAATGAGGTAAGGAGTAAGCTTTCATGTTTTCGTTCTTACTGCAAAAAGTTACTTTTATGATTAGAATCATTAACATTTTGAGTTTATCATCTTTCACAATAGATACCGTATAATGCAACTTTTAGATGTATACAATTCTTGCAACTAACTTTACACATTCACTTTTTGATGTTGCATAAAACTTCTTTGTGTGACTACTTTTTATTATTTATTTTTGCAACGTTTGACATGTATGATCTTTTGCACAATGGACGAGCTCTTCAAAGTTGCTCAGGTATGTTTATGAGAAAGAATACATGTTCCCATGTGGGATGGGTTGTGTAATGGGTCCAAACAAACTGCCTGGGTTGGGTAAAGGGTCAAAACGGGCAGCTTTTAGAAAACATGTCAAATGAGTCCGGTTCAAATGGGTCGGGTCAGAGCAAGTTCGCGTGCTATACATCCACCATTCCACCCAGTTTTTGGACCAAAAAAAAACTTAATCAAATTAATTAACAGAACTATCATTCAAAATTTTGTTTTTGTACTTCAATCGTGTGCTATACATCCACCATTCCACCCAGTATTTACCAAAACGACCCCTGAAGTTTCTGCATCTGTTGGTGGATAGCATGATAGTGTTGAAGAAATCGACAATGAAAAGTTTGAATTGGATTGTGGAATTGCCCCACTAGTTGTAAAAGGATCTGAAATTAATCATTCAGGGGGTGTCAGTGACGATATCAAGCACGAAAATTGATCAAACCATTTCAGATTCGTGAAGCTGTCAAGGAACCTGTTGCAATTTTGACCGGAAAAAAGGATCTTGAAGCACCGGAATTAGAAAAAAGGCTCAAGAGAACATGTTCGAAGAAGAAGCTGTGACGAACACATTGCATTTGATTGAAAAGGAGGATCTTAGGGACCCCGTTTGATAATTTACCAACTTTAGAAATTTAAATTCCCATGTATATCGTTCTTCCTTCAAATTTAAACTCGACTCTGACCGAAACCATCATCAAGTGATTCAGCTGTATTCATTAACGTAACAATCTTCATTCCCAGAGCATGCTTTCTTAGCCACTTTCCAACATCCAAATCCGTGGGCCACAACCCGTCTCTAGTCATCACATAAAAAACAATTTTATTTTGTTTCTGTGTCAAAAACTAGCGCACATAAAAAGATATAGTGATGAAGATAAAACTAACCTTGCATCATTAAGAAATAGTGCTACTTTACACTTTCTCAACACATTTGCGGTCATTTCTGCAGTCTGACCAAGAACAGAACCAGACGAAGCCTCAGCCTCTAAGCTGGCTGAATCCAACACCTTAAATCGTAAATCACTCAATTTCGCGATCCCTTCTCGCATGTCTCTAATCACGTGATCATTAGGAGTGTTGTACACAAGTGCCTCTCTTCTTCTAATCAAACTAAATACCATATCCACACCAACCATATATAATGAATGATATTAAATACAACAAAAAGAAATTACTAGGTACAAACACACATTGTGCATAAATAAAATTAAATAAAAGAGTAGCTTAAAATAAAACCATATATAATGAATGATATTAAATACAACCATATATCCACTGAACCTACAAATGGTTCAATTTGGGTGACAATTTAACAGGTCAAATGGGTAAAAAAGAGTAGCTTAAAATAAAACGGGCCAAACAGGCTGAAAGGCTCCTAAATCATTTTATTGGATAAGTATATTATTCTTGACACAGTAACCCTTTTGGCAAAAAAACGTTCAGGTCAACCTAAACTTTTTGACCCGTACAAAAAAAATTATCGTTTTACCCAAATTTGTTTTGGCAAGTTAGCCAACATGTCTGACTCGCCAGCTAATTCACCAATAATATAACAGTAAAAGACATATATTAGAATAGCTAACTGATTAAACAATGCGGATTTGCCAACATTGGGGCAGCCAATGAGAAGTACAGTCGGAAGCAAGTGTGTATCTACTTTGCTGAACTCAACAGCACCAAAGTCTCTAGTATCATCACATACATCATCCTGAGCTGGAACGGTTTGTTTTTTTTTTATCACAAAACTTACACAGATGCGTAGAATCCCACATCAAATATGATAGGCCCATTAGAACAACTAATCTAAGTCCACAAACAAGTGATTATTAATATGACAAATAACCCATTTAGTCCTAAAGCCCAAATACAAGTGATCTGATTAAAGCTAACAGGCCCAAATGAAATAACCAACTTAGGTCCAATCGCAAATTAATTTTATTGATTCAGCAAGGCCCAAAACAAACCGATCCCCGATCTTGTAAACTAAATCGAGCTTGCACTCCTGCATCTCCTAACTCGTTTAATTTTAACAAGACCGATTTAGTCGACAAGTTAATCCAATAACACTAAAATTACCAACATAAACAAGTAAAGAAAGAACTAGAGAAGCATCAACATGACATTCACTTATACAAACAAATTAAGATATATGCAAAAAAGTCCAACTCAATCCACCCAACCTGTTTAAACCTATATGCAACATGACTTGTTTGAACGCAAACCGTTATCAGCCTGCCCCACCAAATACAACAACCAAAAGCACCTGCAACTTAGCCTCCTTTTCATATTTGTGCATTTGTTTCTGACATATTTGGCCAAGAAGGTGTAGCAGCCTTCCTAAGAGTTTGACTTTCCTGTACCCACGTATCACCGGCTTAAGACTCCACTTGATAAATCAATATTAAAAATTCAAAACACAGCAAACTTACAACAGTCAGGTTCAGCCGGGTCATTGGTTTGATCATGTAACATATTTTCCTTGTTATGAATTTTAAAATTTTCAGATTCGCAAGTCATGTTCATATTGTTCAGTTCATTGGAAAGCTCAACTACTTGTGTCTCAATTATTGAAGCATGACTCTTCTCCTCCACATAATCAGATTTAACCTCTGAATTCAACTGGGACAATGAGAAAGCCAAATCAATATAAAAATTGTGATTAGAGAATAGCAGCCCCCGGGGGATACTACGTCAGGGCATTAATAACTTCATCAATAGTTAAAGAAAAATAGTAAGTTTGATTAAAAAAAAAAGAAACTTTAATAACTTCATCAATAGTTGAGAATGAGCTTAGGACCAGAACACTAAAAGTTAAAAATAAGTGTTGTTTGAAATATAAACGTAATGATTTGACTACAAATACTATTGTACATATGAAAATCAGTTTGTGCTTTATTAATTTAGTCTACTATTAACAAGCATTTTGCATGTGTATAAAAAGGTTAATGTTTTGGAAAATTGACTTACTTGAAATGATAGTGCTTTCTCCAGTTCCTTGACAACGACTTTCATTGTTGGACGTTGGTCTTGAGTTTCTGCTACACACTGATATGCAATTTTCATAAATGTGTGCAAAGAATCCTTGTTGGGTCCTCTAGTTAGAACGAAATTGTTTTCACGGATTTCTTCCTTTAATATAGGATCTATCATGTCCTCTAGTGTTCCCATGCAGAAGCTTTGTCTTGCCACAGGGCCCAACCCTTTGACATTCTCCTTCATGTAAATTGGGTCAAAGGCTTTCCCCCCACATAGAATTTCAAACAATACAACTCCAAAACTATAAACATCTGATTCTCTTTTTAACTTATTGGTCTTCTTGTATTCTGGATCTATGTACTGGTTTCTGCCAATCCATCTGAGATAGAGAGCTTCGTCTTCTTGATTTGGAGGCAGGAATACGGAGAACCAAAAGTCAACAATCTTTGCCCCCAAGTTCTCATCCAGCCCAATGCTGTAACTAGTTATATCACGATTTATTATGATCTTTTGGTCTTCCATCTCATGGTGAAGGTAATTCAACGCATGTGCAACATCAATGCAAATTTTCAAACGTTTTTCCCAGGTTAAAACACGCATGTGGTTGACATTTCCCAAATAATCAACAAGATATCCATTAGAGATATTCTCAGTGACAAGGACCATCTCAGAATCCTCAACACAGAATCCAAGTAGATTTACAATGTTGGGATGCTTAACAAGGGTAAGCATTTCAATTTCTCTAAAAAACACTTCTTCTCCATACAAGTCATGTCCAGAAGGGTACCTTTTTAAAAGTACAGTGCTCTGTCCCTTCAGATGTTCTCCTTCATACTTCCCCTTCTGGTATAAAAGATTTTGTTTATCAAAACAGTGGAGTTCCGCTCTGTACAAAGTATAATCGCCATTCCAAGATGCAATTGTGTATGTCTCTGAGAAATTATGTGTTGCTGATTTAATATCACTCAGATGAATCTTCAAGTGTCCCAACTTGTTTTCCTACAAATATGTGACAAAGGGAAAAGGAGAGTTACAAAACTGACTTAAATTGAGAATAAAAAATGCGTTGTTAAAACTTTTAGAAAAACTATAGATTACATTGAATCGATCTACAAGTATACAAGGCAAATGGGTTCCGCTCTGTACAGAGTATAGCAACCCATCTCCACCTCACTGCCAACTGATTAAAATGTAGCAGACCTTAGCCTTGCCTTCTGATCGACATATACTAATTCATATATGTTGTTTGGAACCTCAACAAAAACGAAAATGGAGCCAACCACTGGTTCCTTTTGCACCTATATATTGTGTGCCCTAATTTTCCATCTAAGATACACTGTTGGGCCTTAACAGATTGTCCAGCCCAACTCGTTTCCCAAGCCCAGAAAACTTTTATAGTTACCAAGTTTGTACATAAGGCCCAAACACATAATTTGATAATCTAAATGAATCCCAATCCTGTGTTTTAGTAAGGTTTAACTGAATTAAAATTTTAATTGCATATAATAGTTGTGAATTGTGATAATAAATTTCCACGACCCCTACCCTACACAATCACAGCGAGCAATACAACCTGAACCCCCTCACCCCTCTCTCGCAACCAACTGGCCTTGATGTTTTTGTCGCCTCTCAAATAATAATAAGAAATGATGTTCTTCATAAACCCAAGTTTGATTTGCTTAGATTTTCAAGAATAGGGTGTTTCTTAAACAACCCAATTTTGTTCGTAGGGCATGTTTAAGAATACGGGTGTTCTTTAAAAACCAATGATTGAGGTTTTCTCTGACAATAGGCGTCCATATGCAACATGGGTTTTTGAAGGACACCAAACCCTTGAATAATTTCTTTTTGTTTTTCTATTTTCAAACAAAGGATGAAATCATAATCATAAAAATAATAATACTAAAAATAAACATTCAATGGGTTACGACCAAGTATAAATATAAAAGACCAAAACTAAAATTTAACCAAACCTGGTAGTTTACTCTAATAATAATAGAGGTGCTATAAAAATAAAAGATTAATAATTACACAAGTAAACTCTTAATAAATTAAGCAATTAACAAATAGCATGTTTAAAGAGGTTGTAAGTCAAAAATAGCTATAAACATCAAAAAAGTTAATGTTCAAAGTATAAATTATTATTTCCATGGTGATAATTACATACAAAAAAGTGTATAAACAACGCGACAACCCAACTAGTCCGTCTGATTCGCCATGAATGCTAAAGTGTCGGATTTTGGTAATCTCAATTTCATACCCGGTTATAAATTGTGTCTAATATTTAGTATAGTACTCATATTCGCACACGTATTCATTATCCATGGGCTACGTACAGGGTATATCCGCACGTATCATGTATACCTCGTATGGTCATATGTGGTGAAAAAGTTACCCGTTGGGACACTCATTACCAAAATCAGATCATAAACTCGCCAAAACCCGACTTAAAGTATCAAAAATTCACACAATATTCTAACAAATTTTATGTTTTTTTAGTAATTTCAAGTTTGTAACTGAAAGATGCTATTTACTATATGTCTTAAAATCATATATATCATATTTTGATGCGGTTAATTGGACAGGATCAACTAATACCATACATATCCCAAACTTGCAAAAAATAAAAGTGCGTTACCCATTCTGGATGTTTCATGTTTTTTCATTCATTTAGATTTCTTTTACCTCCTTATTTTAAGGTACTTTTGAGTAGAATAAGATATAAAAATACAGATTCAAAAGGAAAATTAGTATGCATGAATGATGTACACCAAAAAAAAGATAATAAAATAGGAAAAAAAGTCTTACAATATTTTCACCACGCAATTGAAGTTCCAATGCTTTCTCAAGTTTAGCCGTAATATAGTGCATATCTGGGCGGTCTGCTTGATCCTCATTTAAGCAAGAATATGCTACCTTTGAGTATATGAGGAGTGATTGTGGAGACAATATTTGATTTAAAAGTTGAGGATGGATTATATCATGCAATGTACCATTTTCATAACCATACTTGGCCATCTGAGCTAGAGACATATCTGCCTCGTTCTGAATTAATGCTTTCCTCCCACACAATGCTTCCAATAAAACAATACCGAATGAGTAGATGTCCGACTTGTGGGTCACACCTCCCGTCTTTTCGATTGCTGGGTCCATACACCCCATTGTGCCAGCGTGTTCACAAGGGCACACATGGTCCTTATAGTTTAGTGATTGTTTGATGGAAAATTCAAAACTGGATAACTTGGCTTCCCAGTTATTGTCTAACAAAATTGTGTTGCTATTGATGTTACAATGTAGAATAGCATAATCACGTCCCTTGTCATAATGTAGGTAACTCAACGCACGAGCCACACCTAGACATATCCACAATCTTTGCTTCCATGTGAGGTTCAGGCTGTTTAGATACTGGCCTAGACTTCCATTGGCCCCATACGTGGTTACAATGATCTTTTCATCTATCGCGTCACAAAACCCAATAATAGAGACCAGATTTTTATGCTTGAGATCAGAAAGCGCTGAAATTTCTGCCAAGAACTCGAGGTCTCCATCCCCATGCTTACAATCAAATCTCCGTGCAGCGATCTCCACCAACCTCCCAGACCACAAGAGTCGTCCTGTATATGCGATACCAACTCCACCATGTTCGATGATGTTATCATGATGAAAGTTGTTGGTGGCCTTCGCCACAGCTTCAAGTGGGATTTCTAAGTGAGCAAACTGGTTCATTGTTGATGCCATGTTCTGTTTATCAAGCAGAGGGGAGTGTTAAAACAACAGGTAGTCATGACTTTAAAGGTACACATAATATATTAAACTCTTAAGTTTACACGTACATAAGGATTTGCATACTCTTAGTTATCAATTATTTTATAGATATTCAAATATAAAAAGGTGACAGAATTCAAGTATTTTACCATAAAGATATAAATAATTAAAACGTAAAACAATACACTAAAACATCTAGAAAAATACAGTTTTTAATATACACACACACAAACATGTGTGTGTGTGTTTGTTCTTGGCTTTAAAAGATAAAACGTATAAAAATTACCATTGATGAACAAAAGTTAAAGTCATAGTTTGTATTAATGCACTTAAAAGGAACTTGGCTTTCATAAAACGGTGATAACTTACTTGAAATACCAATGCTTTCTTAAGTTGCATTAAAACTTTTTTTGTTGCCGGTCGTTTTTCTCTATCAAGATGTAGGCATTGGTAGGCAATCTCTTGAAATGTAGTCAACGATTGCGGCACGATTTGTTCCTTGATTTGTTCGAACACCACCTCAGCATGCTTTCCTTCTTCAAATTTGTTTTTAATGAAATCCGGTAGATAGTGACCCTCATGTTTGTGGATTGCAAACGTTGATCTCCCGCACAAAATCTCAAATAAAACAACACCAAACGAGTAAATATCGGATTCTATGGTAAGGAATCCCGATTGTCTATAAAGTGGGTCCACGTATCCTCTTGTGCCACACGCATGATCGATGATATAGTCTGTTTCCTGATTTATTGAACATATTAGCGAAAGCCCAAAATCAGCCAGTTTTGCTTTCCAATCATTCTTTAACAGGATGTTTTCAGTTTTGATGTCCCTATGTATCACCTTTGCTTGTTTTCCTACTCCTCCGTGTAGGAAATCCAACGCTCTTGCAACATCAATGCATATATTAAGTCGTTTCACCCATGTAAGAGAAGTATCATTCAAATACCTATCAAGACTTCCCTTGGACAAATACTCATAGATAAGGACTTTTTCATCAGTTTCATCACAGTAGCCTACAAGACGAATGACATTCTCATGTTTATACTCCAAAAGAATTTGGAGCTCACTAAAGAATTGTTGTTCTCCTTGACCAAACCTTGTATCCAATCGCTTTGCAACAATGGTTTTAATTCCATCTCCATCTTGAAGGTTTCCTTTGTAGACTTTACCAAATCCTCCCCCACCGATGAAATTGTCATCGTGAAAGTTTTGTGTCGCCCGTTTTATGTCTTCAAGTGACATTTTGGGGTTATCCTTGTTGTTGTTCTGTCAAACATGACACACCAAATAAAATAAATATATTAATAACTTTAATAAAATGGTAATAGAAAACTAAATTGGTATTATCTTTTTCTAAATATTATGAAAAACTATAAATTGAGTAAATTGATAATTGGGTCACATCATTGATCACAAACACTGAACAACATGATTTTAATATGATGATAAATGTCCCTTATAAATATGCACTGTATTGTGTTTTCTAAAGGTTTTGGATTGAACTTTTATTTATTATTATACTTACGTATAAGAAATTCTAGCAAGGTCCTAACTTAATAGTCTAAAAGGTAGGATTGATAAATTCCCACAATGTCTAAAAAGTAAACTTGATAGGTAGATCCTAGACATTATAAGTTGGAAAGGATTTTTAACAATGAATTTTATACAATTTGAACCCAACCTCATAAGGCATTCTAATTTGTTTTCTATATAACAGTGAACCATCACACAGATTACTTCTAGGCATTGATAAACTGAATTCAGAACAGTGACTTACTTGAAAGAATAATGCTTTCTCAAGTTCCTTGACTACGATTTTCATTGTTGGGCGTCGGTCTTGAGTTTCCGCCACACATAAGTGTGCAATTGAAATAAACGTGTGCAAAGAATCCTTGTTGGATCCTCTATTTAGAACAAATTTGTTTTCACCAATTTCTTCCTTTAATTGAGGATCTATCATCTCTTCTAGTGATCTTGTACTGAAGCTTCGTCTTGCTACATGGGCCAGCCCTATGTCACTCTCCATAAGGTATATTGGGTCAAGGGCTAACCTCCCACATAGAATTTCAAACATGACTACTCCAAAACCATAAACATCTGATTCTCTTTTTACCTTAAGTTTTTTCTCATATTCAGGATCTGTGTGTGACGTTCTGCCAATCCAATTGAGATAGAGAGCTTCGTCGTCTTCTTGATTTGGAGGCAGGAATACAGCCCACCAGAAGTTAAAAATCTTTGCCCCAAAATTCTCGTCTAACCCAATGTTGTAGCTCCATATATCACGGTGTATTATCATCTTCTGGTCTTCCATCTCATAGTGAAGGTACTTCAATGCGTGTGCAACATCAATGCAAATTTTCAAACGTTTCTCCCAAGTCAAAATACGCTTGTCTTTTAAGTTTCCCAAATACTCAATAAGAAATCCATTAGAAAAATCTTCAATGACAAGGATCATCTCAGACTCTTCAAAACAAAATCCAAGCAGAGTGACTATGTTGGGATGAACTCCACCGGAAAGAATTTCTATTTCTGTGAGAAACTCTTTTTCTCCATACGACTTACTTCCAGAAGGGGGGTAGCGTTTGATAAGTACAGTGGATGATGGATTCTCTTTATCATAATGCTCGAGTTCTGCTCTGTACAAAGCACAGCCAGCTGAGAAATTTACAATTCTGTATTGGTTTGAGAAATCATGGGTTGCTGATTGAATATGAGTGAGAGGAATCTTCAAGTGTTCCAAGTTCTTCCCCACCTGCAAATTAAATATGTGACAAGTGAATTAGAACTAAGATAGAAAAACAAGAAGGGAACTGAAAGAAACTGAGTAGTTAATATCCATCTAATTCCACCCTCTTCGCACCACAGTGAATGTTCCAGCAAGATTTGTGGTAAGCACATGTCCGTCACTCGACTCTGAAACCAGACGACCCTGCTTCTGTTTGATGTGCCCTACATTTACAGGTTTGGCTTACAAGGTGCAGCCCACCACATTTTTCCAAGCCCACAAACCAGTGGCCCAGATAGATACGATCTTTATGTAATTTAAATAAAATTAAATAATAAACTGCAAAAGGGAAGTTGAGGAAGTATCTATTGTAACACTTGAAATTACTTAATGTATTTAACTTGTTTCATAAATCAAATGAAAAATTAGATGTTATAAATAATTAGATGATAACGTATATAGCAACAAGCATTTTGTAAGACAACTTAACTTAATAAGAATAAGAGAACTTACATGTTAGTTTAATATACCTTTTTTTTCGTATTTGATTTCAAGGTAATGTGTTATAGGGCTCCATTGGGGGCGCCAATAGTGTCACATTATCTACAAGAGGGTCGCAAACATCGCGACGGGTGGGCGCGCTTGGTGGGGATAGGGGGCATGGGGCAGAGGCTTGGTGTGGATGGCGGGCGGGGGGCTCTTTGATGATACCCAATACCACATATCACGTAAGGTCCCAATAATCCCGCAACCTTTGTAGTGTGAGACTTATTTGAACACCCACCCCCCCCCCCCCTCTCCACCTTTCACCAATAAGTCTAAGAGTTGAATTTTCCATTAGTTACGTCATTTTTTAAACTCGAAGGCATTAAAGCTTGAAACATTCAATTAATTTCATATACGAGGTGATTTTTTTGGGATCAGCAAATAGTATTTGTTAACTATTTACATCATGTATGCGAACTCTAAACTATTTAACTATTTATTCTTTTCTGTTATTTTAGGTGTCAGCAAATAGTATCAAGTACCAAAACCGAACAGGTGCTGGTCAATGTACTGTACTGAACAATTTTCGGCGCCAATTACCGACTTTTTGCGTTTTTGAGGATTGGTGCTTTCGGTTCTGTACCGGTATTTTTGGTTGATTTCCTTCAAACACCGTTCCGTACCGAAAACTTTCTGTTTTTAAGATTTTCAGGATTGGTACTTTCGGTATCAGCATATTTGGAACCGAGCTCATCCCTTTGTCATGTAACTTTATGGTAGACCGTATATAAACTTCTATGATTTCATGGATATCCTTAATAAATTAGGTTATATTTTATTTCTATTAAATATATTTAGAGTGAATTGCAAATTATGTTCTTTATCTACATACCTAATTTCAGGCGGTATCATTTGTCTATATAATTGACGAGTTTTGTATTTATTATTTCAAAATCTTGCACGGTATGTCCTTTACCCTTAACCTAGTTAATTTTTTTCTGTTACATTAATTTTGATCATGTAATTTGCACGTAAGGACAATTTTATCATTTTACCTTTTGAAGGACAAATTATATGAATAACTTAAAAACCTATCCATTTTATTAGGAAACACCTCTCTCTCTCTCTCCCACTCTCTCAACTCTCTTTCTCTCTCTCATGAACCATATCCATCTCTGCAAATCCATCTACCAAAAGCTTAATCGATGGCACTATTACTCTGTGAAAATAATACAAGGCTTTTTGTTTTTTTTATCTTACAAGTTGGGGTTCAAACATTATACATGTCAAACTCATTGTCAATATTTTCTGATTTAGCAACATAAATATGTGAAGTCCTTATATTGTTTGCCCTAGATGATATATACTTACAAAATCGCTATCAGTTACAATAGATTTTAACCTCATCCTACATCACGATTTAGATCTGCGACCAACCTCATCGCTAATCCAGCGCCTATCCCACACCAACGTGATCTAAATCTACGGCCAATCCCAAACTTAACCGCATATCTGACTTTGGAAGAGGCGGTAATGGTTGGTTGCGTATGCATATATGTATAGAAGAGGCAATAATGGTGATCTGGAAATTTGGGAATTAGGGTTCTTGGTGGTGACGGGTGGAGGTGATGGTGGTGGTGGATGATGGTGGCGATGGTGGTTGGTGGTGAGGGCAGTGGTCGCTAATTGTGGCAGTGGTGGTTGATGGTGTAGAACTAATGAAAGAGATGAGTAGAGAGAGAAGTAGGTGTATACTATTTGTGCGTATATATATATATATATATATATATATATAGGGTAATGCTAGATAAAAAAACCCTAAAATTCTTAGAAAACTCTGGAAACCCAAATGGGAAGCCATTTTTACCCAACCTCCCGACATTTTTTTTTTTGAAAAAAATTACACATGTAATATACATGTTTTAGAGTGTTTTGGGCCAAAAAAAACAAAAAAGCGCCGAAGGGATTTTTTTTAAAAAAATAAACAAATTTCAGCTCTTAACACGTGTTAAGCAAAAAAGACATAATTTTCCTGAAATTCGCTAAAACTTTTTTTTTTTTTTTAAAATATCCCTTCGGCGCTTTTTTGATTTTTTTGGCCCAAAAGTCTTAAAAACATGTATATTACATGTGTTATTTTTTTCAAAAAAAAAAAATGTCGGGAGTTTGGGTTTTCTAGGGTTTTTTATATATATAGGGTTTTCTATATAGCCCAACCCTATATATATATATATATATATATATATATATATATATAATATTATATTAATTTTTTAAATTCAATTTTGTTTTATTTATTAAAATTTTTTTTATATTAATGGATAGAAAGACTAATATACCCTTGTGTTACCTGATTTAACATAGAAAAAAAATACTTGAGTAAATTGTCATTTTAGTCCCTGAGTTTTGTCCAAATTTGCCATTTTAGTCCAAATAGTTTTTTTTTTGCCTCTGGGTCCCTGACTTTTCCCTTTGTTGCCATTTTGATCACATACACTAACTCCATCCAAAAACTCCATCTTTAACCAGGGGTATTTTGGGGATTTTCATTTTAAATGTTTTCAAATGCCATTTTGATCCAATTCCAAAAAATCAAAAAAATTCTAAAAAATAATAAAATTCTAAAAATTCTAAAAAATTCTAAAAAATTCTAAAAAAAATATAAAAAATCCGTTTCGGCGGGAACCGTTTCGAACCCGAACCGTTTCGAGCTGAACCGTTTCGAGCTGAGCCGTTTTGAGCTGAGCCGTTTCGACCCGTACCCGTACCGTTTCGACTCGAACCGTTTCGAGCTAAACCGTTTCGACCCGTACCGTTTCGAGCTGAACCGTTTCGACCCGTACCGTTTCGACCCGTACCGTTTCGAACTGAACCGTTTCGAGCAGAACCGTTTCGAGCCGAACCGTTTCGAGCAGAACCGTTTCGAACCGAACCGTTTCTAGCTGAACCGTTTCGAACCGAACCGTTTCGAGCTGAACCGTTTCGACGCGAACCGTTTCGACCCGTACCGTTTCGACCCGAACCGTTTCGAGCTGAATCGTTTCGACGCGAACCGTGCCTCGAAACGGCACGGGTCGAAACGGTTCAGCTCGAAACGGTACGGGTCGAAACGGTTCAGCTCGAAACGGTTCGGGTCGAAACGGTACGGGTCGAAACGGTTCGCGTCGAAACTGTTCAGCTCGAAACGGTTCGGTTCGAAACGGTTCAGCTAGAAACGGTTCGGCTCGAAGTTCGGCTCAAAACGGTTCGGCGAAACGGTACGGGTCGAAACGGTTCGGTTCGAAACGGTTCGGTTCGAAACGGTTCAGCTCGAAACGGTTCAGCTCGAAACGGTACGGCTCGAAACGGTACGGGTCGAAACGGTTCGGGTCGAAACGGTACGGGTCGAAACGGTTCGCGTCAAAACGGCTCAGCTCGAAACGGTTCGGGTCGAAGCGATTCAGCTCGAAACGGTTCGGGTCGAAACTATTCAGCTCGAAACGGTTCGGGTCGAAACGGTACGGGTCGAAACGGTTCGCGTCAAAACGGCCCAGCTCGAAACGGTTCGGGTCGAAACGGTACGTGTCGAAACGGTTCGGGTCGAAACGATTCAGCTCGAAACGGTTCGGGTCGAAACGGCTCAGCTCGAAACGGTTCGGGTCGAAACGGTACGGGTCGAAACGGTTCGCGTCAAAACGGTTCAGCTCGAAACGGTTCGGGTTCGAAACGGTTCGCGCCGAAACGGATTTTTTGTATTTTTTTTAGAATTTTTTAGAATTTTTATGATTTATTAGAATTTTATTATTTTTTAGAATTTTTTGGAATTTTTTTTGATTTTTTGGAATTGGATCAAAATGGCAATCGAAAACATTTAAAATGAAAATCCCCAAACTAACCCTGGCTAAAGATGGAGTTTTTGGATGGAGTTAGTGTATGTGATCAAAATGGCAACAAAAGGGAAAAGTTAGGGACCCAGAGACAAAAAAAAAACTATTTGGACTAAAATGGCAAATTTGGACCAAAATCAGGGACTAAAATGGCAATTTACTCAAAATACTTGTTAGGGGTGATGGACATACCATGTAATATTTTATAACAATAAGTATAAAACTCATCAATTTTAAAGATAAAGAACACCGTTTGAAATTAGGTATATAGATAAAGGACAAAATTTGAAATTTACTCATATATTTATAACCAAGTTGTGAGTTAAACCGGATAAGTTGAATTGATATAATAGAACAATGAAAGGAAAAACATTGAGGGTCTTATTAGAATTTTATGTGTTAATCAACGTTCCAATTCTTTCTCTGGTTTAGCAATAACTTGGGTGGTATTAGGACGTTGTATTTGTAAGCAATTATATGGAAAAAAATGTAATAAAATATATGTATCTATCTATATTATATAATAAAGTAAATAAAACTGAGGACATATGAAGCGTCATATGATGATCTTCATAGAGTTTTCCCGTCTATCCCGACTAAATAAGCCAGTAAAATATGTTTTTAATTAAATTATATAGATAGATATAGAGGTTCCAATATGAATGCTCTAAACACTTAAATATCCAATTCTTTTTTACCAATATGAATGCTCTAAACACTTTAATATTCAACTTTTTCTTTTGCAATTGTTGATCTTGATTAACATTTCTAAACTTTATTAGCGGTTGTGATTGATTAAGTGGATAACTTTCTTTTCAGACCTACATCATGATAACGATTTAAAAAAATATATAGATTTTTCAATAACTAAGATCCTCATGTATAAAATAATTTAAAGAATGTTTATCTTCATTGTTTAAAAAAGGTTTATAATATAATGAAGGGTTCATACGAGAATAATTTTTTGTAAGAAGAAAAAAGAAAAAAGTTTTAACCAATAAGAATGCTTCATTTTACTTCATTTAATATTTGCATTTAATTTTAATACAAGGGTATATTGGTAACTTACAAAAATCATTAATTTGTATTCTTCCCCTTTAATAACTAACTAAATTAAATTTGTAATTCATTTTCAAAATATATATACTTTTTCCAAATTAAAAAAACAACCTAATTTAAAGTGTAGAATAAATTACTAGTTGTGTAGGATAAATTACGAGTTGTGTAGGATATATTTCGAGGTGTGTAGGATAAATTTCGACTGTGTAGTACAAAATTCTATAATCTATAGGGTATATGTAGGAATATTTTGATATGTGTAGGTTTTGTAGATTATATGTAGGATAATTAATGATTAGTTGACTAATTAATTAAAGAGTTATAAATGAAATGCTATTTTACTAATATGTCATTTCTTCTTTTTCTTCTCACATTAAATTTCTTTTCAAATAAATCTTCCCCAATGTAAGACATTGCAATTTATTTATTAGATATTTTTAGTCTCGAATGTATATATGTAACTAAATGAGGGTTTCAATACGTCTTAATTCTACCATAATTTAATTAAGATTGTATTATTGATTCTGTGATTAAAATAATATCCCAATACATCTTAATCCTCTTTTATTTTAATAAGAAATACTACATCAAAGTTTATTTTTGGCAAATTGGAAAATAATAATCCCACCATTGTGAAATTGGCCAATAATAATCCCAAGTCAGAAATTAGCCACCAATAATCCCACCTCGTCCATTTTTGGAAAATAATAATCCACCGTCACTAAACGACAAAAGTGCCACATCAGCATTTGGAGTATTATTTTCCAAAAATGGACGAGGTGGGATTATTGGTGGCTAATTCCTGACTTGGGATTATTATTGGCCAATTTCACAATGGTGGGATTATTATTTTCCAATTTGCCTTTATTTTTTTAAACATATCTTTAAGACTATATGTGTTACGTGATTACATTATATTTATTCTACATGTGTAACACGAGTTTATTCAAGCCGTGCAGTGCAATACACAACTTTTTTTAAAGATATAAGTTTTTTATTATTTAGTAAATAAAACTATAGTTATTCAACCTCTATAATAGATGAGGTTCTAACCTAGTTACTAACAACTGAAACTTTCAACACTCTTGATGTGTATTTTTGAAGGGATCTTATTAGAAAAGGGTAAATTACTGAAATCGTCCTTTATGTTTGCATCATATTGCAAACTATGTCCTTTGTCTTCAAAAAGTACTAAAAAACGTCCTCGATGTTTGCAAACTCTTACACGTTACGTCCTTTAGCTATAACTTAGTTTTCATGGTTAAATCTGAACAAGTGGACCCACATAAGGGTATTTTGGTCCTTTTACCACATACGCTTAAATAAATAAATAGAAATAAAACTCACAAACTCTCTCTGTCTCTACAAACTCTCCCTCCCTCTCTCTCTCTCTCTCTCTCTACAAACTCTCTTTACAATCTGGTTTGGCAGCACCTCCATCGAACCACCATCACCATCACAGCACCACCGCCATCGCTACACCACTCTCTTTAGACGTGTTTCGAGAAGAATTGTCTGGTCTTCCACCAGATCGACATATAAAATTTAAAATCGATTTAAGACCGGGAGCTAAGCCGGTAGCTAAATCAGCGTACCATTTAGCACCTTGGGAAATGAAGGAGTTAATGAAGCAACTCCAGGAACTATTAGATAAATGCTTTCTACGTCCAAGTTCATCACCCTGCGAAGCTAGAGTACTGTTTGTTAAGAAGAAAGACGGAACGATGCGTATGTGCATTGATTACCGCAAGCTGAATAAGATCACCATTAAAACAAATATCCATTGCCCAGAATAGATGATTTGTTTGATCAACTTCAGGTAGCGAGTCATTTTTCTAAAATCGATCTTAGATTAGGATATCATCAGCTAAAGGTTCAAGAATAAAATGTACCTAAGACTGCTTTTAGAACTAGATGCGGCCATTCAAGAACCTAATAAATAGTGTCTATAGAATGTATCCAGATAGGTTTGTCATTGTCTTTATAGATGACATACTTATCTATTCTAAAACTCAAGAAGATCATGCTAAGCATCTAACGATAATTCTAGAAATCTTAAGAAAAGAGAAACTATATGCCAGATTTTCTAAGTGTGAATTCTGAAAGATAAAAGTTCAATTCCTAGGGCACATAATAAACAAAAAGGGGATTCAAGTTAATCCAACAAAGATTGAAGCAAGATCCAAATGGGAAGCTCCAAAGACGCCTATGGAGATTAGGAGTTTTCTTGGGCTAGCGGGATACTAGTGAAGATTTATTCAAGGCTTCTCAAAGATTGCTACTCCATTGACAGGCTTAACACATAAAATAGCAAAATTCCATTGGGTCCCAAGCAAGAAGAATCCTTCAATACCCTCAAATAGAAGCTAAGCACTATTGCGATCCTATCACTACTTGAAGGATATGAAGATTTTGTAATTTACTGTTATGCATCTTATAATGGTCTAGGTTGTGTGTGTTGATGCAAACAGAAAAGGTAATAGCATATGCATCACGACAACTAAAAATTAATGTAAAGAATTACACATACGACCACGAACTTGGTGCCATAGTGTTGCTCTTAAGATATGGAGACACTATATGGTACCAAATGTGTGATATATATAGACGATAACACATATTCAACCAGAAAATGTTAAACATGAGACAAAGAAGGTGGATGAAATTAATTAAGGACTAAAATTGTAAAATTAAGTGTGTTTTGTTGGTATAATTTCAAGGGATTTAGATTCCCATCCAGGCAAAAGCTAATGTAGTCGATGATGCATTAAGCACGAAGGAGAGAATCAAACCAATTGTAAAAGCCTTAAGATTGGATATTAAAATCAATTGTTTAAATCGGATTCAAATTAAAGCTTTAAAAGATGACCATCTCAAGAAAGAACATATGAAGGGAAACTTAAGTTGATGACAAAGGGGAAGATGGAATTCTAAGGTTTGATAAAAGAATTTGGATACCAAAGATTGGTGATATCCAAAATAAGTTGTTAGACGAAGCCCATAGGTCCAAATATACAATACATCCAGGATCACATAAGATGTACAAGCACCTGAAAATACATTATTGGTGTTCTAGAATGAAAAGATCTATTGCTCAATACGTAGAGTTGTGTTTGACTTGCCTTCAAATAAAAGTTAAACATCAAAAGCCTGTTGGATTATTGCAACAAAAAGAACTAACGGTATGGAAGTAGGATAGAATAACCATGGATTTTGTCACTAAACTTCCAAAGAAACAGAAAGGGCATGATACAATATGGGTTATAGTAGATAGGCTAACCAAATTAGCACATTTTCTACCCATCAATGAAAGTTACTCTTTAGAAAGGTTTAGCTAGCATGTATATAAATGAAATTGTTAACCGACACGGTGAGCCACTGTCAATAATAGAGATATTCGATTCACATCAAGGTTTTGGACTTGTTTCTAGAAAGAATTAGGCACTTGAATCAATTGAAGTCGGGTGTGTAATTGACTTTGGTGGTAGTTAGGATACTCACCTACCATTAATTGAATTTTCTTACAATAATATTTACCACGCTAGATCAAAGCAGCGCCATTTGAAGCTTTATGTGGGAGAAAGTGTAGAACCCTACTCTGTTGGACCGAAGTAGGAGAAAGTCAGTTGTCTGGCCAGAAATTATACAAGAAACAACTAATAAGATAGTACAAATTAAGCAACGATTAAAAGAAGCTTAAGATCGTCAGAAAAGTTATGCTAATAGATGGAGAAGACTTTTAGAATTTAAAGTTGGAGACTATGTTATGTTAAAGGGTTTCTCCATGGAAAGGCATTGTGAGATTTAGGAAAAAGAGGAAAATCGGCCCAAGATACATTGGTCCTTATAAAATTATTTCTAAAGTCAGAGCTGTAGCATACAAGTTAGAATTACTCGAGACATTGAAACGAATTCATGATACCTTTCACGTGTCTAATTTACACAAGTGTTTGGCTAACCCAGCTCAAGCTATTCCACTAGAAGATGTTCAAGTGAATGAGAAACTCTATTTTACAGAACAACCGGTAAAGATTTTGGATACACGAGTGTGAAAATTAAGAAGGAAAGTTATACCAATGGTGTTAGTGCAATGGCAAGGTCAAAAAGGACTAGAAAGAACATGGGAATTGACTAAAGAAATAAAAGCAAAGTATCCTCGTCCATTCAGTGAACGGAACAATTTCAAGGACGAAATTCCTAATTTGGTGGGGATATTTGTAATACGTGTTTTCATGTCTTATATTTATTATTATTTGTTATATTCTTTCTACATATAATTTATATAAAATATAATTATTAGTGCTATTAATTTAAAGGAGTAAACTGCTAAAATGGTTTCTGAGGTTTAGTCATTTTTGTCACTTTAGTACAAAACTCAAACCTTTTGAATCTGTGTCTTTACATTTCAATTTTATTACCATTTTCATTTAATATCAATTGATTTATTTAGCAAACATGTTTGCTGTCTGAATCCTAAGAAAAACAATATAGAGTAAAATGTCAAAATGTCCCTGAGGTTTGGTCACTTTTGTCCAAAACTCAAACCTTTTGAATTCAGGTCCCTGTGGTTTCAATTTTTTTGCCATTGTCATCCAAAATCAAAATCTGGTAAGATATTTCAGTTAACATCCAGTTTTTTTTGTTTTTTCCTCCCCTTTTAGTGAATGGCAAAATGATATTTTAACATTTTATTATAACGAATTAAAAAAAATCTAACCATTTTGCCCTTCATTAAAAGGGAGAAAAAAGACAAAAAAAAAAAAAAAAAGAAAAAAACTGTATTTAACTGAAAAATCTTACTAGATTTTGGATGAAAATGACAACAAAATTAAAACCACTGGGACCCAAACTCAAAAGATTTAAGTTTTGGACTAAAGTGACAAAAGTCACCAAATCTTAGAGCCCATTTTGAGAGTTTACTCAATAATATAAAAACATTGCTTGTTTGACTTAAGTTGACCAACCTTATCTCTTTATTTGCATACATATCTTACAACAAGTTGCTGGCAGTATTCTACTTAAGGAAAGCCACCTTTCAAATAAGCTACCTCTCAAGAATTTAAGAGGGGTGTACCTATTGACACACCCAAATGCCTATATGCACATTAAAAAAGACTTTTTTGTCTTACATGCATACCCTGCGGTGTCGAGCTGTGGCCATAGCGCGGCGTTTTGGTCCGGTCAACCAGACAAAAGACTGACGGGTCTGTTGACCAATCAAAACGCCGAGCTTTGGCCGCATTTTGGTCATGTCAACCAGACAAAAGACTTGCAGGGTGTCTGGTTGACAGGACCAAAACACGGCCAAAGCTCGACGTTTTGGTCCGGTCAACAGACCCGTCAGTCTTTGTTTTGTCTGGTTAAACGGACCAAAACGTCGCACTTTGGCCATAGCTTGACAATGCAGGGTTTGCATATAGGACAAAAAACCTTTTTAGGCTGACTATCTGCGCACCAAGTGTGCAAATAGTGTCCCCTTTAAAAGACACCCATCCTAATCCACATATTCACTGCCTCTATAAATAAAGAATAAAAATTTCCTGAAAATTATTATCAGTAATACTTTAAATAAAGGCTCATTAAATAAACAAATAGTATTTGGCAAAACGGTGATAGCAATAGTTGCAACCACTTTCAAATCATCTTTTCCGGTGTGACGACTTGTTAGGTGTATAACTTTATTTATTTTGTTATTTAAATAAGGATTAGTGGGGTTGATTAGAAAAAATATTTTGGACTTTTAAATTTTAGTGTTAAACGTTATTTTAGTTTTTCTAGTTTATGTTATTTTGCTGGTTAAGTTTAGTCCAAAGGTTTTTAATATTTTCATTTTAGTCTACTGGGTTAACTCCATCTCAGAGTCTCTCTTATTTTCTTAATACTTATTTTCTCGACTATTTATTTTATTTTTAAGGTTTATTAATAACTATTTAATATCTCATTAACTCAGCCCTTTATAATACACAAGTTTCTAACCCAGTTTATAATAATTGAGTATCTCTATTGTTTTTTATCTGGTAAATGATAAACGTGATTGTTCCAAATTTATCATATTCAAATTTTATCTAATGTATTTCAATTTATGGATTTTATCTTTTCTAAACATTTCACTAACAAAAAAAAAATGAAGTAAGAAAGATAGAAAGGTCTTAGTGTCTTACAAGAATTTCATGCCTTGCTTTCTCAAGTTTGTCGACAACTTGATCCTTACCCAATTGTTGTACTTGCTCCTCCTTTAAGACATCATTTCAGAGAAAAATAAGTTACTGCTCAAAACTGTAAATTTGAAATAATAACTACAAATTGGTGATGAAAAACTATGTAGTAAGTAAGTAACAAACTATAAAACAAGGAAGAAATTGCTAATATAATAGATCATAAGATGTTGACTAAATGATAATGATCCATGCATACCCTCGTCCATTCCATTACCCCATACCAAAACAGACCCCAAGGGTGGTGGATGGAACGAATTTGAGGGAATAGAATATCTTATGTAATGGGTGATTTCATAGGTATCTTTGACGTTTAAGATTTCACCTGCGGACCTTTACATACATGTGCTTTTTGTTTCAGGTTAAGTCCTTTATTACAAACCCAGTTAATTTTTAGGGTTAAGCGTCATAGGGGTGGCAAAAATGTGCCGAATATACTATATACTTTAAATTATTTTTCATGTTTTCCCTGTGGTATAGCGCGGGTTGCACCTTACTAGTTTACAATGACACATTACCTCTATCAAATTATAATTTAGTTTCATTCATAAAAAAATTACTAACCAAAAAGATAAAGTAAAAAAAAGGAAGGTCTTACAGGAACTTGAAAAGTTGTTATCTGAAGTTCGTCTACAACTTGGTCCTTATTTGGCTCCTGTACTTGCTCCTCCTTTAAGAAATAGTATTTGAGAAAATAAAATTAATGCTCAAAACTATAAATTTCTGATAAAACAACAAATTGGCTGTGAAAGCTATTTGCTAAGGAAAACTATAAAACAATGAAATAATTGATAACATAAGGCTAAAGGGTATGGGGGTCATGGTTGGGACATGATTTGCCATGTAGGAACATGAATAGAATACTACACCACCCCCTTGCTTGATCCACCATGGTTCCCATGGATTAAACCATGGCAACCATGGTCCTAGTTTCCATTTTTCATGATTTCCTTTCCTTTTTCTTTAGACAAAAATTAACTAAGATAAATAAGGGGATAGTGTTTGGGTCATGACCACACCCCTAGGGTAGTGGTTTTAAATGGTAGATTAGAGATGAGTGACATGGTGATGATTTGGAGGGTCATGGTGGTCATATGGGTCATGACCACACCCTATAGCCTAATAGATGATAAGATATCAACGAGTTTGATGTCTAAAGACGATACCTTAAAAATAAAAACCATGAAATAAATTTAACTAGACATAAATTACCAGTTAAATTTGGTAACCAAATAATAAATATGAAATGGAAATTAACATAATATAGAATTAATACCATATACAAGTCAAATTTGGTAACAAAATAATGAACATCAAAGAAAGTGGGCATTCCATTGTAACTTCTATACACGAAAACGATTGGTGGCGAGAATTCATCCAGGATATGGATGTAAACTGAATTAGTTTTTTTGTGTTGAACAATGCATATAAAGTTATGGAACATGCAATATTTCAAATCCAAATAAAAAGGTGAGAAAGTGACGAAAACACATTATTATTTAGCGCAAGAGGCTGCCAATTAGCAAGGGCATAACCTTCATCAAAGGAGGTCCCCATCTAAGTCCCATAAGCCTCAACCAAGAGGCAGCCTCGCTAACCAATTCTTTAAATGGAACACTAGAGATTGGGTTCTTATAAAGTAGAAATTTACTTAATTTAACAAAAAGTATGGACATACAGTTTCAGTTGTGGATAACTTTGATGTCTTTGTAAGAAGTTTAGCTTAAGTTTCAATAGTATTATCATAGGTTGGCTTTAATCTTTGAAAGGTTTTGTGTTTAAATGACAGGGTTCTTCTCTTCAATTTGTCTTATTTGGATATTTTCAGGACCCATTCTATGTAATAATTTAGCTAAACGAAATTGTATCATTGAATATGCATAATACTTATTTCATATGCATTAAGATAATATGCACCCTATGATTACACACAAACATAAACATACCTGACTTACTTGAAAGACCAATGCTTGCTCAAGTTCATTAAGAACAACTTTCATTGTTGGACGTTGGTCTTGACTCTCCGCCACACACTGGTTTGCAACTTTTAAAAATGTGTACAAAGAATCCTTATTGGCTCCTCCAATTGGCCTATGACTCGTTTCTTCCTTTAGTATAGGATCTATGATGTCCTCTATTGTCCCATTGGAGAAGTTTTGTCTTGCAACATGAACCAGCCCTTTCTCACTCTGCTTAAGGTAAATTTGGTCCTGAGCTCTTCTTCCGCATAGAATTTCAAACATAACTACTCCAAAGCTATATACATCCGACTCTCTTTTTAGCTTACCGGTCTTCGCAAATTCTGGATCCACGTGCCACTTTGACTCAAAATATGTTCTTTTACATAGAGCTTCGTCTTTTTGATTTGGAGGCAGGAATACTGCCAACTCAAAGTCTTCGATCTTTGCCCTCCAATTATCATACAACCCAAATCTAAAAGGATCTATATCACTGTGTATCATCAATTTTTTATCTGCCATCTCATAATGAAGGTAATTCAGTGCGTGCGCACCGTCAATGCAGATTTTCAAACGTTTTTCCCAAGTCAAATTATGCATTTTTTTTGCGTTACCCAAATAATCACCAAGTGATCCATTAGAAAAATCCTCTGTGACAAGTATCCTCTCAAAACCTTCAACACAAAATCCTATTAGAGTGACTATGTTGTGATGCTTAACACTAGCAAGCACTTCAAGTTCTGTGAAAAATAATTCTTCTTCGAGCTGGTCAACTTTAGGAAGGAAGCGCTTTATAACAATTGCGTTGTGTCTCTTAAATAGTTTACTTTTACGTATCCCTTCTATGAAAGAAGGGTTTTCTTTATCAAAATGGCCGAGTTCTATTGGGTACCAAGTATAGCAATCGCCAGAGATCGGTTTATTTGTGACTGCAAAATTATGGGTGGCAAACTTTATATCATCAAGCTCAATCTTCAAGTGTTCCAAGTTATTTCCCTGCAAACGTGTGACAAAGGGAAAAGAGAATTACAAATTATGAAATTATATATACCTGTTAGATCCATGAGAACGAATTGTGGTTAATAAAATTGATCTTGAAGGCTCTATGTAACTGAGAAGCGTAATGAGAGAACCCCAGTTTGGATTGGATCCTGAAGGCTCTATGAAAACAAGAAAATGTGGGGTCATGAATTGAGTGATTCCATGGATGATGTTTCTTTTTCTTTAGTTTGGTGTTTGGTATTTGGGATTCAGAGGTTTTTTAATCGAGTATAAAATTCTAAAAGGGGGATGGTGTAATTAGATAAAGTAGTGTATTTGGGATGATTGGTGTAATTAGATAAAGTCCATCTACTGAAAGGATGGATACGTAAGAAATGCTAAACGTAAAGGAGAATAAGGGTAATTGTCAAAGTTAATAGAACAAAAGTACAATTTTCTTATTTTCGTTAAAAATAATTTTGTGGGTGGTGGCGGTGGTAAGATGGGTGTGATATATACGGGTACCAAAGACATCTTGATAATTATCACAAAGAAGCAATACAAAGATTTAAAAATATCAGTACTCGAAATTAAAACATACAATATAAAAACATTTAATAAACAACTGATATATGGTGATTTTGAGATAATTTTAATTAAAGTTTCATTTAGTGTAACTAACAACAAAGAAATTTAAAGTATATTTAACAATATTATTTTGAACGTCCAACATAGGCACACCCCACCTGGCGCACCTATAGGTAAAAGGCCACTCACGTCTAGGATCGCAGATATTATATACTACAATGAAAACATTTTTTATTTAATAAACAACTGTTATATAGCAATTCTTTTAATTAATTTTATTTTAGTTGTAACTAACAGTGAATTTTACAGTATAATTAACAATATTACATTGTTAAAAATTAACAAATATTACACGGCACTATCAGTTTTTTTCCCCTTAAAGTGATAATCTTTGAAGCAAACAAATTAACAACAAAGGAAAATTAACTTAAAGGCGTAAAGAAAAACAAAAAAGCCAAAAAAGGTCTTACAAAATTTTCAGGGCGTGGTTGAAACCTCAATGCTTTCTCCAATGCTTTCTCAAGTTTATTAACAATACTGAGCATATGTGGGCGATGTGATCGCTCTTCCTTTAAGCAAGAATATGCCGTTTCTGAGTATGTTCTGAGTGATCTTACGGATATTTGGTATCCGGACATTTGATTCTTTAGATCGGGATGGATTATATCTGGCAACGTGTCGTTTTCATAATGTTGCATGACCAATGCAGCTAGTAACCTATTAGCATCGTTCCTAATATATGCTCTCCTCCCACACAATATCTCGAATAAAACAACACCGAATGCGTAGATATCCGACTTGCAGGTCACCCCTTTGGTCTTTCCAATTTCTGGGTCCAAATACCCTATTGTGCCAATAGGTTCAGAGAGGACGACCTGGTCCATTCGGTTAAGGGATTGTTTGATGGAAACTTTAAAACCGGATAACTTGGGTTCCCAGTTCTCATCTAATAAAATTGTGGAGCTGTTGACGTTAAGATGTATAACACCATAGCCACGGCGCTGGTCATAATGGAGGTAACTCAATGCACGAGCCACGCCTACACATATCTTTAATCTTTGCGTCCATGTGAGGTTCGGGTTGCTTAGATGCTCCTTGACACTTCCATTTTTGGCCTCATACGTGGTCACAATGATCTTCTCATGCTTTTCATCACAAAATCCGACAATAGAGACTATATTTGGATGCTTGAGATCAGAGAGCATTGAAACTTCGGTCCAGAACTCGACGACTCCTCCACCGTGCTTACGATCTAACCTCAGCGCGGAAATCGTGATCAACTCCCCGGACCGCTGGAGTTGTCCTTTGTATACATGTCCCAATCCACCGCGTCCGATGATGTTATCATGATGAAAGTTGTTGGTGGCCTTTACTACGTCTTCGAGTGGGATTTGTAAGTGAGCAAACTTGGCGATTGTTGTTGTCATGTTTCTGTTTATAAAGTAAAAAAAGAGTGAAAATCAGTGAGTGGGTTACTACAACTTACAAATGAATGAGAGAATGTAACTTATACATATGAGCAACCACACTGTATATGAAAAGTTTTGAAGCAATTTGTTTTAGAAAAAAAAAAAAAAAAACCAAATCTGCTAAAAATTGATGTCCTTTACTTTTAGATTTCAAAAGTATATATAGTAACCGGGTTAGTAATCCCTGGTTCTGGTCTAGTTGATTTACCAAAAGCACCTCAGCAACAAACATATTGTCAAAATGGGTCGAACCTGGTGATGAGTAGAAACGGGATATGAAAAGGAGCAGCAGCCGGGTCTGTAAGTGCAGCGGCAAGCAAGTGATCGAGTGGCAGCCGGATGTAAAAGGTTAATTATAAAGAAGCTGGTAAGATTAATTATTAGTACAAACAATTTCCCGCCAAATTTCAAAATGATCAAATTGGTGGTCATCTCGGGGAATATAAAGAAGAAGCAAGTCAGGACTTGGATTAATGTAAAAGGTTGAACAAGTCACGTTTTTTTTTTTGGATAGAAAACGGAACTTCATTAATCAACAAAACAAAAGTTCTATAGCCAGGAGCTATAAGAACCAAACACAGATTTCCATTCGATTACATTATATTATAGATAAAGGAAAACTACTTGCACCATGTAAAAAATTTCCATTCATCCCACGATGTTATTTGCACCTTTGTTCTTTGTTTCATCCATTGAAATGACTCCTCTTTTATGTCTCCGATTAACTTGTGAATTTCATCGCTTTTCTGTTTGAAGATGTTATTGTTCCGGTTCTTCCATATGCACCATAGTGTTAACGTAAAAACTGCATGAATCGCTTTCCTTTTTATCTTTGGTCCCTTATATTCTTCTACACTGTTCAGAACATCCTTAATTGTTTCCGGTTTCGCTTCATCTGCCATTTTCACCCATCTTCGGATCTGCTCCCACACCAAGCTTGCATATTCACATGAGACCAATAAGTGATCCGGTGTTTCTTCCGATCTATCACAGAGTTTGCACATTGCTGATGGTACTTGTATACCTCTTCTTCTCAATTGTGTCGCTGTTGGAATCTTTCCTTGAGCCGCCCTCCATACAAACATGCTGCATTTACTTGTCGCCCATTGGTTCCAAACGAAGTTTTCGGCTGATTCATTCAAGTTTAACTGATTGGCTAAAGTATTCCTTACGCTTTTGACCTTGAACTTTTTCTCCTTCTCATTCTTCCATACCCATACATCCGTTTCGTCCGATAGCCTAACCTGTATCAGTTTCTCATTCAGATCATCCATCTGTTTCTTCTCTTCATCCGTGGACGGAGTTCTCTTCCAAGCCCAATCCCAAACCGCACCGTTATTACAGATTTTGTAACAATTACTTACCTTTGATCTTTTGTCTTTTGCTAACTGGAATAATAATGGGAATTCCTCCCGTAGTGCTATTTCGCTCAACCATACATCGGTCCAGAATCCTGTTTTGTCACCTTTACCAACTTTGCTTATCAAGTTTCTTTCCAGATTGATCCCTCTTTCACCCATATCCTTTTCCACATCAGTAATCGACTTCCAAATTCCATTCTGATATTTATTCTTTGGGACCATATATACCTTTCTCCTATTTTTGTGGATAGCTTCTACCACTTTTACCCATAGTTGATGTGGTTCCGTTTTGAACCGCCACCACCATTTAACGAGTAAAGCTAGGTTTATATCCCTTATACTTCCCACCCCGAGTCCTCCAAATTTTTTTGATGCTACAATCCTCTCCCACTTAATCCATCTCAATTTCTTGTTTGTATTGCATCCTCCCCATAGGAATTTCCTCCTAATACCTTCCAATATTTTAATAACTGATTTAGGGCACTTATACAATGATAAATAGTAATTTGGAAGGCTGCCTAAGACCGATTTCACGAGTACCGCCCGACCCGCAAAGGATAATAGCCTCGCCTTCCAGTTTGAGAGTCTTTTATTAAACGTATCTATGACCTCTTTCCAATTGACCACTCTATTCATGTTCGCTCCGACCTTTAACCCTAGGTATGTGAAGGGGAAGTTCCCCACCTTGAAGTTGAAATTCGCTGCCAGTTCGATAACTTCCTCCTCGTTAACTCCAATGCCGTACAGCTGACTTTTCCTAGCGTTTACTTTAAGGCCCGAAATAATGTAGAATAATCTAAGTATTCTTTTAAGGTTCTTCAGGTTGCTCTCTTCCCATTCACCAACAAAAATCGAATCATCCGCAAATAGCATATGAGTCACCATCGGACACTCATTTGGTAATTTCACCCCCAAAAATTTACCTGTTTCCGTTGCTTTCGTCATCATTACATGCAATGCCTCCATTGCGGTGATAAAGAGAAATGGTGAGAGGGGATCTCCTTGTCGTAGTCCTCTCTTATATTGAAATTCCCCACTCGGAGCCCCGTTCACAAGTACCGAGCCTCTTCCGGAAAATAGAATTCCCATTACCCAATTCCTCCATTTCGGGGGGAAGCCCATATGAGTTAAAACGGTGATTATAAATTTCCAGTTCAGCGTGTCATACGCCTTTTCAATATCTGCTTTGAAAATAAAAACTTTCTTTTTCGCCTTTTTTGCCCACCCAACTATTTCATTTATAATCAACGGCCCATCTACTATGTTCCTTCCTGACACGAAGGCTGATTGAGAATTCGAAATTACGTTGTGCAGTACTTTTTTCATCCGATTTGCCAAAACTTTTGAGATTATTTTATTTACTACCCCTATTAGTGAAATAGGCCGAAAATCCGAGAAGGTCATAGGGTCATTTACCTTGGGGATGAGCGATATGAATGATGAGCTGCAAGAATGATGAATGGACCCGTGCTTGAAGAATTGCTCCATCATATCCATAACCCATTGTTTTAATTCAGCCCAGTACTCTTTCACTACCGCAAACGTTATTCCATCGGGTCCGGGTGCTTTATTACTCCCACATCACATTGAACGAGATCCTTCTCTTACTAGCCTTGAAACTATAAAATGGTAACGTGCACATCACATTGAACGAGTCACGTGATCCTTGTCATACTAGCCATGAAATTATAAAATGGTAACGTGCAGGTCACATGTTTCAGCTGCAAATGCAAGAGATCCAATGAAAAAAGTTACAACTCCGATGCAAATATTTTCCAGGAAAAGAATTACAACACGTATCAAATAATCATACACGATGTATATGATTCAGACCTCATCATCATACTCTCTAGCAAAACTAAAATAAGGTTTGAGAAGCGTAAGATATAAACTGTCTTACCTCTACCCTTATAGGAAAAGGCTGTTTGCAGTGAGAACCCCAGCTTGATAGTAGTAGTTTTGCATCAAGTCTTGGACAAAAGGCACATAACACTCAACAATCGGGACAAAGGCCGATTAGTGCATGTACCATTTTGTCTTTCGGCTATCAACGTCAGCACATGATGCATGATTAACCGTCCTGCATTTTTAACGTTATTTTCACGAAATTAGTAAAATAACGTTAAAGCTTGTGCAATTTCACTTTTGCCCCCCGACGACCAACACGTATATACATTATATGTACACACCGTAAGCGGGACGTATATATGGTTCACACCTATTTTTGCAAACCCGATGCAAAAATATTTCCAGGAAAAAATTACAAAAAGTTATAAAATAATCATACATATGGTTCACACCTATTCTAAACAATCTTAAAACAAAACGTCGGTTGCTATCACATCACAGCCACCGCCTTTACTTTTATGGGTATGTTTGGCTAAGATTTTTGAAACAACTTCTTGACTTATTGGTTTTTTGAAAAGTTATAATCTCTAGATGATTTTTGGCAATGAGCTTGTATGTGAAGGAAAAATGACTTTTGCAAAAAGTCACTTCATAGTAACTTTTTTAAAAAGCCAATAAGTTAATAAATTGTTTCAAAAAGCTTAGCCAAACATGCCCTAATATATAAACATTGTTTGATCTAATGAAAACTAAATTGGAGTTTGCTTTAGTGTGCACCTCAAGCTAAAGAAAAGGTCCCGTGACTCTTTATTCTTCCCCTTTTTTGTCAAATAGAGTTAAAATTTCCTTTTTCTCAATTAAAGTTTCTTTTTGTTTTCCAAATGCAGTTTAAAATTCCTTTTACTCAATTATAGTTTTCCTTTTTTTTCTTTGTTCTTTCAAATGCAGTTTAAATTTACCTTTTCTCAATTGGAGTTTAAATTTTATGTGATTACTCAAGTCAAAACTTACTAAAATTAATTATTTACATGTAATCTAATATTTATTCATTGTAGGGGTGTTCAAAAAACTCGTGGCTCGCAGCTCGATCGAAACTCGCTCGAAAAAAGCTCGAAGAAAGCTCGACTCGAAATTTGCTCGGTTGTAAACGAGCCAGATCGGCTCGGCTCGGTTTGTAAACGAGCCTAGCTCGAGCTTGGCCTGGCTCGGCTCGTGAGCTCATGAGTTGGCTCGATAAGGTTTACATCCTTCATATTTTTTGTCCCACATCGCTTAGAAAAAAAAAACTAAGAGAGTATCTCCCCTATAAAAGAAAGTAAAGACAATGGAGAAAGTTAATTAACTATTTATACTTGCATATTTAGCCATATGGTTAAATTAAATGGCAATTATGACCCTTAGGCTATGAAGAAATTCATTTTTAAGGGCTTTTTAAGTAATAAATTTTGCGGTTCTTTGTTAGTTCGAGCTAGATCGAGCCGAGCCGAGCTAGCTCGAATTCTAATCGAGCTGAGCTCGAGCCTCAAATCTCAGCTCGATTTGAAATTCTAGCTCGAGCCGAGGCAGCTTGAATCGAGTTCGAGCCGAGCTCGAGCTGGGTCTAGCTCGGCTCGACTCGGCTCGTTTACAGCCCTAATTCATTGTATATTAAAAATAAAAGTTGGTTCTTACACATTTTAATTTGACACATACATCTCTTATTTGTTAAGTAAGTTACACATTCAGTTTTAATTTTTGGTAATTAATAACTTTGACCCGCCAACCTTCTACTTACTAATTTGACGCCTCATTTTATTTGAATTAGTTTTATGATTTTACACCGTTTTAAGGAAAAAATTTTGTTAGACTGGTGGGTATGGGAAGGATAGTCTCTTTGGAGACTATCCGCCACGTAGGCGCCACGTAATCACGGGAGGAGGATAGTCTCTTTGGGGACTACCCAAGGGTGTGGAAACTACCCCACCATTAATAATCTATCTATTATACTAAAGCAAAATAAATGTTGACTTTTTGACTTTGATGTGGCTATTCTCTTTGGCCAGAGAATTGGAATTTGGGCCGCATTTTGCTTTTTACTCCTATATTCCTTCACACGCTTTCTCCAAAATTCTTACTGAGATCCTTTCCTTCTTCATTTGAATTTCAACTAAAGAACCCTAACTTATCTCTGCTCTGCAGTCTTCTACATTTTCGACTTCGTGTATGGCGATTTCATCTACCTATTTCATCTTCTCAGCCATTCCATTGAGAAACCCTAATTTCAGTTTCATCTCTAACTCTTGATTATGTTCCGACGAAACCCTAACCATAGGCACCATCACGCTGCTGACAAAGAACTTGAACACTACGACTTTCATGGGTGGTGATTTCCAGATTTAGGATGACGGTTCATTTTTTGGCTTTTGCCAATCGTCTCTCGAATGACAGTTCTGTTGGCAAGAGAGAATGAAGGTTTTTGGGTTTCTATTGAACTTGAGGTAATAGTTATAGTACTTTTTTTCTAAATTATTTAACTAGGGTTTCAGATGTTTTGCTTATTCGATTGTAGAAGAATGTGTATTTGTAGTTTTTATTATTTCCCTTTTTGTCTAGGGTTGTTTGTTTTCGATGATGCAATCAATTTTGGATTTATAAGTTGTTCACACCATTGCAAGGTAATTCTCAGTTCCTCGATTGAATGTATATTTGTTTTACTATACATCTTATCATGGAGTTATTATCTATGTTGCAATTTGCATAGGAAACAGAGACTTTAAAATGTTGTTATCACTAATCTTATTTTTAATTAAAATGGTACGTATTTACTTTCTAAATGAATGTCATACTGATCTTTTAATTGGGTTAAATGACAATCTGTTTACAATTCCTTACCCTATTTATAACGTATTTGACTTATTTATCTAAGCCGGCGCGTCCGGGTTAGAGTTGATGTCACGAATAAAAAATGTAAATCATATTTGGGTTCGGGTTCGGGTTCGGGTTCAGGTTTGTCGGTTTAACACACTAACAGATCACCAATGATATAAGTCGAATATTAATGTTTAAAAGAAATTTTTTATGATTATTTGATTGCTACTTGCTTCCAGAAGTGACGTTTTTTTGGTGATTGTTTGATTGCTACTTGCTTCCCTAAGTTAGTTTTGATATTTTTTTTTATGAATAGTATGTTAGCTGGTATATATACTTATGAATAGTATGTTACAGGTCAAGAATTTTCCTCGGATGGATTTGTTGTTAAAAGCTCAAGGGGTAGAACAAGCAGAGCAATATTTCAAGAGCCTTCCAGATGATGTCAATAAGCTCCAAGTTTACAGTGCTCTTTTGAATTGTTATGCAACCACAAAATCAGTAGAAAAAGCCGAAGCTACTGCAGAGAAAATGAAGCAATCGCCTCCTTCAACTAGACCATGGATTCTCATCTTCATCTTCAAGGTATTCGATTTAGAGTTCCGATTGGGATTATGACGGTGACTCGGTTTATACTTTATATTATGACAGTGATGAGTTTCGTTGTGTTGGGTTTAGTGTGAAATCATGGGGAACTTGCTCTGTTTGGTTCAAGTAGATCAATCTACTGATGCTATAAAGGAAAATTTTGGGAAGTTTGATGATGTTCTTTAGCCGGGCTGCATTGCGTGCCGTGGATATTTGAAAGTCGGCTTGCTAGACATCTTACTCTTAGGTTTCAGCAGTTGGATGTCATGTGTGAGACCAAAACAAAGGTTTTTCTTTCTCTTTGAATGTTATGTTTGCCCCTTAATTATGTTCATGATATAATCTGTTTATCCATGTGAATTTATGTTGGCTGAACAGATATACTTGAGTGTCGAGCGGAAGCGATTGCTGAACAAGTATAAAATTGAGATCTCTGTTGAGGAGTAACTTCTACATCATTGCCTATACCGGTAAATCATCATGTTCTGGTCCCAAATATTGGCTTTATTTCAACATTAGTTTAGCTTTGAAATTGGTTTATTTTTAAAAATGGGTTGAGGGTTTAGGGTAATCGACCTACCTACTGGTAAAGATCTCTTGGGCAATATAAATATGGTCTTAGTTGTCGTTATCTAATTAGTTGGCGTTATGTAATTATTTCTTAATTTTTTCCAATACGAATATGTTTTTTTCCTTTACGCAGTTGGGGTTTTTGTAGATTGGTACCAGGTCCCTCATTCGCCATGCTCGTGATGGTTACAATGTTTGCATCTTTGCATATGGTCCAACTGAATTTAATAAAAACGCATACAATGGTAAGAAATTTTCTCATTTCCGTTAATTAATCAATGTGTTACTCAGGCTATAAAAAATACATAGATTTTGTCACGGTCTCTCGAAATAGAGGAAAGATACCAGTGAATATGACACATTGACATGTATGTTCAAATGGTTGAGATTTATAACAAATAAGTTTGAGATATACATGCTCCGTGAGGGCTTAAACAAAAAAAAACATGTTTTTTTTTATCTTTGCACTAGATTTTGTGAGTTGATAGTGGTGGCTTGGTGGCGGTTCAACTCATTATCTTAGAAACACATCGATTTAGGTTATGTCTTTTATTTAACGGGGCAAACAAGCTAAGCTAGGTTAAATGGGTCAAATGCTTTGAAAATAATCTGAATGATATTCAAAAGATTCATAAAAATGGAACAACAGGCATGTGTTTCTAAGATAAATCAAATAGGTTAATTGCTTTGAAAATAATCAGCTAACTACATGGTTTTTATTTTTATTTTTATATTTTCATTACTAACTATTTACTATTTTCTTTATTAAATTTGTGTAAGGAAATCATTCTTTAAGCAATAATGTCGAGACTCTATATTTTTGCTTACAAACTCTGATAAGGAAGGTAATTTTATTCATTCTTGTGAAAGTATTCTTTTTATATTACTTCCAACTTTCATGGAAAATATTTATTTATATTGATTCGAATGTGGTGCATCTTATTTGTGTTACAATCAAATTTTGAAGAGTTGCATTTTAAAGCATTCCATTAATTAACGTGATTCACTAAACGTGAGTATTCTACACTCTATATATGGGAGGAGTTTGTTTAATAGTTGGTGTTTTAACTTTTCATTGCAGATTGTATTGAAGACATTTCACAAATCATAAAGTCCTACCTTAAGTTAGAACCCCAGGTATTGCTACAATCTCTTACACTATGTGCTCAGCTGATCAAGCTCTCTTCCAATGTGTAATATAACTATTCTCCTGCTCTAACCCTTTGCATCAGGACCATACAATGGCATCTAAAAGAATCTTGATATAAAGGGACATTGATTCGCGAGTGATAGTGGTTATATATGTGTATGTAGCACTTTTTAAACGGACTCAGACTAAAAAGAGTTACGATCTAAGCTTAAGGGGTGTTGTGAAATGCAGGTAATTCATCACTCATTCTTGGTTTTATTAAAGTTTAATTTCATTTATCAGTTGAAATAAAAATTATTGTTAGATGTCTAATACATACGTCATCTATCATATGTCTATTCAAAAGTTAAAATGTAATTTGTATATTAAAAATCTAATAATGTCATCTGAGGAACCATGGGCGTTTAATCCTAAAGTTTTTTTTTTTTCCAATAGTGATTGCAATGATGCTTCTTTTAATGTATCTATGAAGCAACATGGGGAAAAGTCACTTCCTCCCATTTATATGAAGAATTCTATGATTTATGGATCGTTAGTGTCATCTTCATCTCTTAGGTCAAGTACTGTTCAGAGAATAACAAGTGGCTTATTCACTTTTCCACTTGTGAAGTATATGGGAAAACCATTGGTAGCTTTCTTCCCCAAGATAGCCCTCTACGACAGGTAAGGATACAGATATATTTAACTTTCAGTAGCTTTTTTCCATAAATCAGTTGAGTACTTGCTAAGTCTTTGTTGTTATTAACTACTTACAGGATCCTGCTTACTATATTCTCAAAGAAGACACATCCCCTTGCATTTTTGGCTCAATCGAGAAACAACGATGGTCTTATGCATGTGCAAAACAGTTAATTGAGAGGTTCATCTATGGTGAGCATACTCTCTTTCGGCTCATTTAGTTATAACATCCCCTGTTGCATGCTCTCATTACTTTCATTTTCATTGCAGCCGAGGGTGCTGAGAATGGTTTGAGAATGCTTTTATCGGTAATTTTAATATCATGCAGTACTTATATATATGCATATATAAAACGTAAAACATATTATATATAATATTAATATCAATATCGAAAGTCAAAACTCAAAAGTTCCAATATTTGAAACATGCTCTAATCGTAAGCCATGAAATCTTTCTCCGAGTCCACATCAAAAGGCATCCGCAATGACAGTCAATAATGGTCAAATATCGTTCAATATCACCGATAAATCAATAATATCGGAACCGATATTTGACACCAATATTTTGTGAAGGGCCAACAATCGATATCCCACCAATATTAACCATAGATCTTCAGTTTCATTTTGTAGGCTGTTAGTAAACTGTTACAATTACATTTATGTTTTCCCATTTAAAAACCTAGAAGTTAAAATATTGGAGGTTGATGCGTGAACAATTGGTGTGTAACTTTCATAGGATTGATTTTGATTGAGTTGTGTGAATTTGATTTCTGGCTTTATAACAGGTGGTTAGGGGATTGATGTTTAATATTGTGATGGGTTATGATAGAAAAAGTGTTAAAAGGATGTTTTGTTGCAGGTTTATATATGCATTTATGGGATTGGGCGTTGTTCTGTGTTGCATCTCTTGCTCATGTTGCAGCTGAAGATATCCATGGATGTTGCCTTTGTTTCGTATCCTTTTTATTCCTTTCGTTTATCTCGATTATGTTTGTAAACATTTGCAATGGTCAATTTCCATATGTCTGATTTTCAGTAAAATTGGTATCAATGTATGTGAATAGTACTCATAATATAGGCAAAATTAAGTGATGGTCAATAGGTTGTTTATGTCATGCTTTTTACTCATTCAGTTGATTCAAATTTCTTAGTTACTTCCTTAGCGTGAAAGTTGGCAGTACACCATACTGAAAATAGTTTTGATCCAGCTTAAGGTGGCTTTGGTCGGGTTCATTGTACTTGATCGTTGGGAAAAGGTGTGTTACACTGTCACTGTGATTAGTACAAAAATGTATATTTTCGTTGTTTTTAAGATTTTTCACCAAAGTACCAACATTTGATGTTTTTTAGGATCTATCAGAGGACACCCAACTGAAAGCATTGATAGTATTCGAGAATTCATTGAAGACAATGTTGAGATTTGTAAATGGGTCGACATTACTACTTTGTTACCATTTTTTCTTAGTGCCTTTATGATACAACTTTGCTTTCTTAATGCATTTGGTTCATCATTGCAAGTTATACTTTCAAGGCTACCAATATAATTCAGTTTGAAAGTTAAAAGGAAAACACATCAGCCAACATATTAATATGTCAATTTGTTTGTAGGATTTTATTTATGTATTAGTCATTAATAATTAATGTAAATAACTTTATGTATTAATCATTAATAATTTGTTTATTTATGTATTAATCATTAATAATTAATGAAAAAGCATCTCAACCGTTTGTTTAATTTGTGTAGATAAATCCAAGGCTTAAATGAGGCACGCACGAGAATATGTATTTGGTATAAATTGCATGCGTGACGATGCCAGAACTACAAGCTCCGATATGTGTATGGGAGCAAAGAACTCTACCACTCAATCCTACCGGTGATTACTTTGTAGCAAAGAGTATTTGTCAATTTGCATGTGTACCAAATAAATTACTTTTTGTATGATTTATTTACGTGTTAAACATAAATAGCTTTACTATGATTTATTTCATTGATTATTGATTATATGTGTTCTGCTCAATATATGTTTAGGTCAAAATAGGTTCGGGTCAGTCAAAACGGGTTTTGCTCAAAATAGGTTCATGTAAATATGTGTTCTGCTCAATATGCATTAAGGTCAAAACTTGTTAAAAATGCTTTATTTAAGAAAATATATATCAAATAACCAAAGTTATAAAAAAGTAATAAAAATATGAAATCTATCCGGGTTCTAAAAATTGCTATAAAATCATTTGTACAGTAACATCTCAATACCTATAAAAATGAATCAAAACATATTTACCTAAATGAGAAAAATCATATTTTTATACGTTTATATTGAAAAGTTCTTTAATTACAATGTTCATCTCATTGGCAGTATATATTATACGTTTGTGTTAAGCCACCCGCGAAGCTCGCGGGATCTTAGGCTAGTATATTAATATATATATATATATATATATATATATATAAAGGATGAGAGAGAAGTAAAATGGGGGCCCACCACTGTTGCCCCGTCTCCACCGTCGGAAATCCGACGCTTTTGCCGTGTCGGGCCCCAAGGGGGCGGTGTTTGACGAGGCTAGAAGGGGGGGGGGGGAGGGGGGCTCTGCTGATCCCCATACCCAATGGTCTTATCCTTTAGATTAGTCAAATCTTGATCAGTTAAGCTATTAACCAATACCACCAACATATTTTCATATCAGACACCAAATTATAAACCAATAGAACTATTGACTTTTTGCATCAGTTGACTCCAGGTCAAACATAAGCCAATATAGCTGTTGATCTTTTGCACAAATCAGCATAGTACTATAATTCTTCATTTTTGGTCTCAACATTCAATATTACTGTTTTCAACACCCTACTTCCCATTCATAAAGAAAAGTAGAAAACATACATTACATAGAAATAAACAAAGACCCACTAACCCACTAACTAATAATTAAGGCCAGTAACCCATTAGCCCACTAAGGGGCTGTTTGGTAACCTCTGAATGGTCATTAAGAGGCTACCTCTTAATGGAACCATTAAGAATTTTACCAATGAGAAGGTAGAAGAATGTGACATGTGATGATTTACCATTCAGAGGTTACCTCTTAACCATTCAGACTTGAGGTTACCTCTTATTCATTCAGAGGTTTTAAACCATTAAGAGGTAACATCTGAATGGTCATTAAGAGGCTACCAAACAGCCCCTAACTTAATCTTGCTAACACTTAAACATAAAAAAAACATGACAAATAAAAATAATTGACCCTAAATATATTGATCCAATTAAAGTAAATACTTCTACCGACCAGATTGTCGTCAAGATTAATCCAACACCATTACCTCCAACTCTCCAAGAAACTATTAATGTGTCATCACTAAGGTGCGTTGGGTCCATGGAATTTTTACAAGATTGTAATTTTTGAAAGTAATTGGAATTTTAAAATTGGATTTTGAATTAAAATTTGCTAAAATTAATCAGACTTTAAAAATTTAAAGGAACTGGGTATTGACGCTCATTTTGAATTTGAATTTGTAATGAATTTGGATGACAATACAATAAGGCTAAAGGGTGTGGTCATGACCCTCATTACCACCATGACCCTCTGCATAGGCACAACCTCACCCCTCTAATCCACCTTCCAAAACCACTGTGTGGTCATAACCTCTAATCTACATGGTTGAACCCACGGGAACCACCATCAATCAAGGAGAGAGACGGTGTACTATTTGATTAATGGTCCTATGTGGCAAATAATGTCCTAACCCACGCCCCCCACACCTCATAGCCTATTAAAAACAATAATAAAAATGTCGGGCACCCACCTACAGGTCACACCACTACTGTTATGAAGATTGGAAATATAATGTATGTGCAGATTGTGGAACTGAAAGCCAAGATTGGCAACAAATATCAGCAATTAAATGGCATTAATTGGCAAAAACTCAACAAAAAAGTCATATAACTGGCGAGGTGAATTGTTCTGTTATGCACATTGAAGCTAAAGTCAAACAGGGTCAACCACTGTTAATTAGATGATATGTAAAATTATTCTATAGAGTATATATAGATCCTTGAAATGCTGCAAAAAAAAAAAAAAAAAAAATATCAACAGGTGGGACAATTGGACGAAATATCCTTTGTTGTTGATATATGATGTATATTCGGGTGTCTTGACAAGGCCGGTTTGAGGGTAATTCAAACCAAGCCATTGCTTTGGGCCTCACCTCCCTAAAGGGCACAATAATTAAAACCTCTTGCAAGTATACATATGGAAATTCGGTGCGAAAGACCCATCATGGCAATTCAAGCATCACATAAACCAAAGGCACGGAAGTATCATTAAGTTTTATTTGTGTAATCCACCTACAATCTCTCTTTATATTGTAATTGTTACAGGTTGCAAGTAAACTTATTTTTATTTTCTCGAAAAGGCCTCTATTTTAGTTATTGCTTTGGGCCCCCACAAAGGTCGAGCCGGCCCTGTGTCTTGAATAAATCTGGGGTATACCGTATACGGTTGATTTTTGGAAATAACTAAGAGTTGAAATGCTGGATATTGCTTGCTACCATTTGAAGATTTATAATTTAATTAGAAGATGGAGATTGGTCATTTGAATGGGAATGAATTCCTACATGAGTAGAGTGAAGATAATATGGCTTTTTGATATGTTTAATGAGAAAATATACCATGTCAATGATCCATGTGGTGTGTTTGTTTTGTGAGTAATTCTTTGAAAAATGCAAGTTTTATGGTCTTCTTATGCGGTTATGACAATATATGTGCATAGCAGAACAGCTCAGCGGGAAGTAAAATCGATGAAAAGCCAACGTTGACTTCTACCAAAAGTCAACGCCAACTTTGAGCGAAAGTCAACACAGTTCTAAATGGTGTTGTCAAGAAAACTACGAAGTTTCAAGTAGTTTATTTTGTAGTTAGCATTGAGGACTTGTAGTTTCATTTGTATACTTTGTATTGCTACGTATTTTGTGGTTTTGTTTTATCATTCGGGCCATATATCGGCCCAATATGGGAATTGTTTTGAGCTGGATAATCCATCTGGGTCGTGTACGGTTCAAAGGGATTGTAGCTACATTTGGGCCGATATTGAATGCCAACTAGTATACAGACGATCCAAATTATATTACAATGGGTCAGGCCAATGTTTAGGGTTCTTCAAATTCAGGGGTAGTTGAAGCGTGAGATTTCTCAAGATTGGCTACTAGTCAAAAAATTTGTATTTTTCATTTTCTTTTTAATAAAACTTTACCGGGTATCGGCCCATTTAACTAGAAAATGTCCTAACTTTTTCTAAAGGCGTTAACCCTGGGCTCTATCTCTATTTGCCAAAAAAAAAAAAAAAAACCAAATGTTTTATATATGACAATAAATGTATTTAACCTTTTCCTTTCCATCACATCACATGAATCTGAATTAACTCAGAAATGGACATGCGGTCCATTTAGTAAGGTAGCAAAATATATTAATAAACAAAACAAACATAAACCATGCCAAAATGGGTATCATCAAACAAACTTAGACTTCAACTACTTCTGGTTCATTAAACAAACTTAGACTTCAACTAATTCTGGTTTGATTCAAGTACGGGATTTTGACCACAAAGTCAACTTTATTGCTTGAGCGGGTTTAGCTTTAGCCAAGGGTGTCATTCTGGTCTTCAACTTTTTCTTCCCAACTGTAAATACCCCGCTTCTTGCTTGTACTTCCATCAATCTAATAAACAAATTGTTGAAATATATGTTAGTAATTGAAGACAACAAAAAATTGGTTAAAAAGTAGTGATGTGGAGGCTTGGTTGTTGTTCAAAATGGTGATGAAAATTGGTTAAGAAAAAACTCTAGAATGACAATGAAGAACTTGGTGATATCATAGACTTCAAACAATGAACAATATGCTTTTAATATTCATGATAAATGCTCCATATTCATTATACATGCACTATAATACGTTTTCCAAAAGTGATAAACTGTACCTAGATGTCAACAATGTTCATCAACCTATAAAGAGAGTAAGTTTGGTAAGGAAAAAAGAGGCTGTAGTAACTTCATGAATAGTTAGCAAGGGTTTAGGACTTAAGCACTACAAGTTAAAAATTGAAGAGTGGGTTTTTAATATAATCCTAATGATTTTAGTACAAATACTATGGCACATATACTGAGTTATGCTTTATTAGTTTAATCTGATTTCAACGATTTCAACGATTTCAACGAGCATTTTGCATATGTACAGGAATGGTTAATGGTTTAGAACTTTAACTTACTTGAAATGATAATGCTTTCTCAAGTTCCTTGGCAACGACTTTCATTGTAGGACGTTGATCTTGAGTTTCTGCCACACATTGATATGCAATGTTTATGAATGTATGCAAAGAATCCTTGTTGGGTTCTCTACTTAGATCGAAATTGTTTACACTGACTTCTTCCTTTAGTATAGGATCTATCATGTCCTCTAGTGTTTCTGTGCCAAAGTTTGATCTTGCTATTGGGACCAACCCCTTGTCAGTCTCCTTCAGGTAAATTGGGTCATTGATTGCTCTCCCAAACAGAATTTCAAGCAAGACTACTCCAAAACAATAAACATCTGATTCTCTTTTTAACTTACCAGTTTTCTCATACTGTGGATCTCTGTAGGGTTTTCTGCCAATACGTATATTGGGATAGAGAACTCCGTCTTCTTGATTTGAAGGCAAGAATACAGACCACCAAAAGTTAACAATCTTTGCCCCCCAGTTCTCATCAAACCCAATGTTGTAGCTACATATATCACGGTTTATTATCATCTTTTGGTCTTCCATCTCAAAGTGAAGGTACCTCAATGCATGTGCAACATCAATGCATATGTTCAAACGCTTTTCCCATGTCAATATACACATAACATTTACATTTTCCAAATAATCATCTAGGTATCCATTAGAAACATTCTCAGTGACAATGATCATCTCAGAACCCTCAACACAAAACCCAAGCAGATTGACTATGTTGGGATGCTTAACACCGGTAAGCATCTCGATTTCTGTTAAAAACTCTTCTTCTCCGTATAGGTTATGTCCAGAGGGGTACCGTTTTATAACTACTGTGTTGTGTACCTTTGGATGTACTCCTTTGTCCTTCCCCTCTTCATCAAAGTGGTCAAGTTCTACTCTGTACAAAGTGCATTCGTCATCCCAAGATGCAATTTCGTATGTCCTTGAGAAATCATGGGTTGCTAATTTAATATCACTGAGACTAATCTTCAAGTGTTTCCACTTCTTTTCCTGCAAATATGTGACAAAGGGAAAAATAGAGTTATCAAATTGAACATAAATTGAGAAAAGAATGCCTCTTTAAACTTTTAGATAAACTAAAGCCGAAATTGAATCTGAGAGTTAGTCACAACTACAATTAGATAAGGTATATAGCTTCTGATATGTACAAAGTGTAGCAACCCATCTCCATTTGATTGCCATCTAATTAAACTGTAGCATCACCCTAGACCATCACTATGGGCAATACCTCCTGATCCCCTCACCCCTCTCTCGCAACCAGGGTGCATCTGCATCAAACAATTCGCCTGGATGCTTTTGTTACCTCTCGAATAATACTCATAAACCCAAGTTTGATTTCCTTAGATTCTAAAGAATTATCCCCATGTATCCAGTATACCTCATATGGTCATATGTGGTAAAAAAATTACCGTTGGTACACCCATTACCCAAATCCGATCTTAAACTCACCAAAAGCCGACTTTATGTATCAAATACTCACACAAACTTGTAACTATTTCATGTTTTTTTTAGTAATTCCAAGTTTGTAACAACTTAAAGATACTATTTACTATATTTCTTAAAATCTGTAAGATCTCACTCAGCTAAAGCAACCAACAGGTGTGCGGAATCCACCTGATGATCAACCACTGTAGATGAACACAAGAATGCAAGGATTTGAGAGAGAAATCAAGAATACACAGAGTATTCTTGATGAAGATGAATGACGTCACTCACACAAAGCGCCGCCAGACAAAACAGAATGATTAGGGCACAAAAATTCACACAGAAATCGTTGCCTTGTCTATTCCATATTAAAGTATATATACAAGGTGAAACCCGGACTTTCAAGACTAACTAGAAAGCCCGGAAAAACATAAAGCACAAAGCTCAGAGCTTTTGCCACAAAACTCAGACAAAAGCTAATCTATACAAAACTCTGACTAAACAAAAACCCTTCCAAACCTTGGACAAAATGTACCTAGGAACTTCTTAGGACCAAACTATACATAAAACTCTGACCAAGAAATTCCTTCCAAAACTTGGATAAATTGTCCCTAGGAACTTCTTGGGACTAACTTTACATAAAACTCTGACCAAGAAATTCCTTCCAAAACTTGGACAAATTGTCCCTAGGAACTTCTTGGGACTAAGTTTGGAAACTTGTACAATAAAGACCCTAAATGTTGGAAGCCTTGCACTTATCACCAAAAGTGCATTAACAAAATCATATATCAGATTCTAGATTCTAATGCGGTTAATTGTACGGTATGCCTAATACCATACATGTCTAAAAACCACAAAAAAATAAAACTAACTTTCATATCAAAATCCCACGTTACCCATCCCGGATGTTTTGGGTTTTCTTGTTCATTTTGGATTCTTTTAAGTTTTACCATCCTATGTTGACTTACTTTTTAGGTGAAGAGGAAATAAAGATATTTAGACAAAAGGAAAATTACTATTTAAGAATGATGAACACCCAAGAAAAAATAGATAATAAAATAGGAAAATGGTCTTACAATATTTTCACGATGCAATTGAAGTTCCAATGCTTTCTCTAGTTTAGCCACAATATTGGGCATAGATGGGCGGCTTGCTGGATCATCATTTAAGCAAGAATATACTAGGTTTGAGTAAATGAGGAGTGATTGGGAAGACAATAATTGAGTTAATATATGAGGATAGGTTATATCATGCAATGTTCCCATTTCAAAATGATACTTGACCAACTGAGCTAGAGACCTATCAGCTTTGTTCTGAATTAATGATTTCCTTCCGCACAATATTTCGG